>NC_048299.1:56777353-56877107 GCF_013100865.1 Trachemys scripta elegans | reverse complement strand
GCCAGTGCTGGGCGGGCCGGGGGTGGTCGGCCGGGGGCCAGGGCCGGCACCCCAGGGCCCGAGCCGACCCAGGCTGGAGCCGCCGGGGGGGGCCAGCCTGGGCCGCACCTCCTCCCCCCACACTCCCCCTACCTGCCCAGGCTTCCCGCGAATTAAATGTTCGCGGGAAGCAGGGGAGGGGGCGGAGACTTTGGGGAGGGGGCGGAGTTGGGGCGGGGGAAGGGGCGGGGCTGGGGGCGGGGCCAGGGCCCCGTGGAGTGTCCTCCTTTTGGAGGCACAAAATATGGTAACCCTACAAGAATGCTACTGGGACAATGATTGGAATGGTTGTTATTAAACTTCAAATGTAGTCAAAAAATTATACAATTATTTCTAGCTGATTTTCTGTTCCTAACACTAGGCCAGACCCTCACATGTGGCCGAGCTGGGCCCAGTGCAGGACCTTTGAGCTCACTTGTTCATGAACACAACCAGCAGCCAGACTGGCCCCAGTGTAGATTAGAGAATCCTGGGAGCCTGTTCTGCTAGTCACACCCTTTTCTATCCTTCACATGGGGGCAGGAGTGGGTGGGGTAGTGGGACTAAATCACCTCTGCACCACACAGTGATTTCCTCACATACTTGTCAAACAGGACAGAGTGGACGTGATGCGCTGACCTTCATCCTTAGACAACAATGTTTTGATTGTTTGTTTAATCTCTCTCATTAGTTGACCTGGAACCAGCAATTTTATTGAACACAACAAAACAAACATGAAGCAACCAGGGTTGAGAAAACAGATGGAACTCCCACCTGTCTTCCAGCACCCACACTCCAAAAATCTCCTCCAGAGATGTCTCTTCCATATTAAAGATTTTTGTTTTAAATTGTTAATTTAAAAATGTAGGACCCCTCTCCCCTGGAAGAGTCATCTGAGTATCCTCAAGACTACATTATAACTGATGAGTGTCAGTATCATATTATATAACATGCAACATCTCATATCAATCTCAAGCATTGGGAGGTGTACAATATATTTTTCCTTTTTTGATGCAGAAACTTTCTACAATTAGAAGTTATATGCTATATGCTTTTAATGGGAGACACTAGCTCAGTAAGAAAATCCAAGTTTCCTATCAAAATCAGGACAATTAATAAAAATACTATGTTAAGATGGACTTAAGATTGAGGGTATGTCTACACCAGTGGTCTCCAAACTTTTTTGACCACACCCCCCTATCAGTAAAAAATTTTTGAGCATGCACCCCCAATATATGCATATTTATTTATGTATAAATTATACACATCTACTACTGTAGTAATATATTATGTACATTATAAAACATACACCAAAATAAAATTAAAAAAGGATGAGATAAAGATGAAATAATATTTTTTATTTTTTTAATTTAATTTTATTTAACGGTACAAAAAACCTTTTTGCTTTCACAAAAAAATATTAATAATAATCTTTTTAGTGAGAGCAATGTGATTGAATATGCTTCATTATTTCTGAAAAACTTGGTTTAACACTTTGTGACAGCGATTCGAAGGTCTGGATTAGGGTTAGGGTGCGGGAGGGTGCTCAGGGTGGGGGTACAGGGTCTGGGAGGGAGTTAGGGTGTGGGAGGGTGCTCAGGGTGGGGTGTGGGGTCTGGGATGGACTTAGGGTGTGGGAGGGTGCTCAGGGTGGGGGTGCAGAGTCTGGGAAGGAGTTAGGGTGCGGGAGGGTGCTCAGGGTGGGGGTCTGGGGTCTGGGAGGGAGTTAGGGTGCGGGAGGGTGCTCAGGGTGGGGGTGCAGAGTCTAGGAGGGAGTTAGGGTGCGGGAGGGTGCTCAGGACTGGGGCAGGCAGGAGGTGCAGAGCACTTATCTGGGGCAGCTCCTGTTTGGTGCAGGGGGTGTGCAGGTGGCTCTGCACAGTGCTGTACCACACCCAAGGCCACGATTCTGGGAGCCATGATTCTGGGAGCTGCCCCTCCCCCCCCGAGCAGGCAGGGCCACCCGGAACGTGGGGGCTTTAGGGGCTGCAGGGCCCTGCGCAAAGGGGGCCCCGGGGCCCTGGCCTGCAGCTCTAAAGCTCCTTTCGGAATGCGGCCCTGCGAGCACGGGCCAGAGGACTCAGAAGAAGCAGGGGCAGCTGTGCAGCCAGCGGCCGGAAAGAAGCGGCGCTTTCCCCTTCTGGGGTGGAGTGGTTGGGTACCCGGACGCCTCCCACCGCGTTCTTGGGCGCCTGGTGAGGAGGCAATGGAACTTGGGGAGGAGGGCAGTTGGTTACACAGGGCTGTAGCGGCAGTCTGTGCTCAAGCTGCCTTTCCTGAACTTCAACCATACGCCGGAGCATATCAGTTTGTTCCTCCAGTAGCCTCAGCATTGCCTCTGCCTTCTATCACCAAGCTGACGCCACCTATCATCTTCAGTCCACCACTTATTATCTTCAGCCCACCACCTGTCCTCATGTTCATATTCTGCTTTCCTGGACTCTATTATTATATGCCTCCACACATTCTGCTGGGCTCTTTCAGTGTGGGAGTACTGCATGAGCTCAGAGAACATTTCATCGCGAGTGTTTTTTTTTTTTGCCTTCTAATCTTTACTAGCCTCTGGGAAGGAGAAGATGGTGTGAGCGTTGAAACATTTGCAGCTGGTGGAAGAAAAAAAAGGGAGAGTGGTAGTTAAAAAGACACATTTTAGAGAACAATGGGTAGACTCTTTCACGGTAAACCTTGCTGTTAACATTACATAGCACATGTACTTTTGGTAAAAGGTCACATTTTGCCTCTTATTGAGTGTATGCCGGTTTTGTGTGAGAGATCTTTCACGCAGGGCCGGGCAATAAAATTTGGCTTGCAGGCAGCCATGGTAAGACAATCTTTTGGCTTCTTTAATGTTCATAACATGTGGGAATGGTTTCAAACAGCAGTGCCCTCATTTCCCATACCAAGCAGCCATTGGGTTGGCCATTTAAAATGGGTTGGCCATTTAAAAGGAGGAAGGGCTGCGGTTTTCAGGTTAACGTGCAGCACAAACCCAACTAACCCCCCCCCATACACCCAATTCTCTGGGATGATCGCTTCACCCCTCCTCCCACCGCGTGGCTAACAGTGGGGAACATTTCTGTTCAGCCACAGGCAAACAGCCCAGCAGGAACGGGCACCTCTGAATGGTAGCAGACTTTTCCCAGTAGCTGTACTGGCCGCGAATGCCAGGGCAAATTACATTAAACACGCTTGCTTTTAAACCATCACACAATATTTACATAATGTATAATATTTACAAAGGTACACTCCAGAGGTCCCTTCTCCGCCTGGCGGGTCCGGGGCACCCACCTTGGGTGGGTTCGGGGAGTACTGACTCCAGGTCCAGGGTGAGAAACAGTTCCTGGCTGTTGGGGAAAATGGTTTCTCCACTTCCTTGCTGTGAGCTATCATCTTCCTCGTCCCCAAAACCTGCATCCCTGTTGCGTGCTACTCCATTGACAGAGTCAAAGCACAGGGGCTGGGTAGTGGCGGCTGCACCACCTAGAGTGGCATGCAGCTCATCATAGAAGCAGCATGTCTGGGGCTCTGACCCGGAGCGGCCGTTTGCCTCTCTGGTTTTTTGGTAGGCTTGCCTCAGCTCCTTAAGTTTCACGCGGCACTGCTGCGGGTTCCTGTTATAGCCTCTGTCCTTCATGCCCTTTGAGATTTTTTCAAATGTTTGGTCATTTCATCTTTTTGAATGGAGTTCTCTCCCCATACAGTGGTCAGATCCCATATCTCCCGTTCAGTCCATGCTGGGGCTTTTTTGCGATTCTGGGACTCCATCATGGTCACCTCTGCTGATGAAAGCTGCACTCACCTACAGATTGCCACGCTGGCCAAACAGGAAATGAAATTCAAAAGTTCGCAGGGCTTTTCCTGTCTACCTGGCCAGTGCATCCAAGTTCAGATTGCTGGCCAGAGCAGTCACAATGGTGCACTGTGGGATAGCTCCCGGAGGCCAATACCATCGAATTGCGTCCACACTACCCCAAATTCGACCCAGCAAGGTCGATTCCAGCGCTAATCCCCTCATCAGGGGAGGAGTACAGAAACAGCCCTTTAAGTAGAAAATAATGGCTTCGTCGTGTGGACGGGCGCGGGGTTAAATCGATCTAACGCTGCTAAATTCGACCTAAACTTGTAGTGTAGACCAGGGCTGAGAGTACATAGCAGTAACTTAAGGATAAAAGTGATGTTGTATTCATCCCAAAAAACAAGTATTACAAACCCAGGAAATTCAGAGTTAAGTTTAAACGTAAAAGAAATTTAAACATGGTAAGATATGGAAACGTTCAATTGAGGCACTCAAACAACCTTAACTCTGCCCTTTAGTGACACTGCGGGGGGGAGGAATGTGCCTTTAAAATATGCTGCATCTAATCTGGGACCACAAACACTAAAATGCATTAATCATTATTACATAAACATAAAAAATAGCCATTCTAGTTCAATGGTCCAATTAGCCCAGCTTCCTGTCTCTGACAGGTGCCACTGCCAGACGCTTTAGAGGGAATGAACAGGGCAGGACAATTTCATATGATCCATCCCCTGTTGTCCAGCTTCTGGCATTTGGACGTTTAGGGATACCCAAAGCATGGGGTTACATCCCTGACTATCTTGACCGATAGTCATTGATGGACTTATCCTCCATGAATTTAGCTCATTCTTTTTTGAACCCAGTCATAATGGCATCACTTGTAGGGCACAGTTAAGGTTGATTGGGCACTTTAACTATATTAACATTTTTGGATTTCATTTAAGTTTCACCTTAACTCTGAATTTCCTAGGTTTATAATGCTTACTTTTGGAATAATTACAAAATATCAGTAATGTCTGTACTCTAAATTACTGATATTTATTCTCAGTCCTAACTCCATGTTAATGTAGTTTTTATCTGGGTGTGTTTGTGTGTGGTTTTATGTATCATTGCCTTTTAAAACCCAAATTATGAAGAAACGGAAGAAAAAAAAAGTTAAGTAACCAAGGGTAAATTTTTTAAAATGGTTATTTTTTTTCTGGCTTCCCTCCCCCCCATGAAGAATTTGAGTGGGCACTCTTGCAAATGGCATAGAAAATTGTCATTTGAAGACTTCACATATTAAATTATGAGTCCAAAATGCATTTTGTAATTGTAAAATAGTAGGATGACCCTGCTGCAAGTGTCATTCTCAGTGCAAACTTAATTTTAGAGTTGCCACTGACACTTCTGTGATATATATTTGAATGACCGTGTCCATCACCGAAGTGTGGCTGCCCCTTGATTGATTGCTGCAACAATTTAACAGTGCAAAGCAATATTTTAAGACATGTAGAGCCTGATTTCTTATTTACACTAAGGTCCCTTTACTCCACTCTGGCAGTATGAAGATGCCTTAAAAAGTCAGTGTAAACAGAGTTAGGCTCAAAGTGGATATTACTGTATCTAGCTGAAACAAGAGATGTAACAGAAATATGAAGAATATAATTAAGCAAGCTGGAATTTGGATAGGACACCAAGGCTAATATTCCTCTTCTTGTAAAAAATATTGGATTTTTTTAATTGACCAAAAGTGATTATAATTTTGATTTTATAGCTGTGACAAAACACAGCACCTTCTGTAGTACTCCAGTTGTGCTGGATGGCACTGTGACTGTGCTACTGGAGTATTAGTCTAACACCAACGAATGGGGAAAAGCAGCAATTCAGCTACTGAACCAGTCCAATGCTACTTAGTAGGATATCTGACAAGATCACAGTTTGGGGTATTGTGAATGCAGACACTTTTGTTTGTTTTTCTCTATTACAATATACATAGACATGAGATATGCTAATGCACATGGTTGACAGAAGTGTTTTAAATTAAGAACAATAACTGTGTAGAAGATAGATGAAATAATTTTTCAGTGTGTAACTGTCATATATCTGTCAAACGATTTTCTACTATGCCTGTGGACCGAATGCTAATGAATTTTGCAAATGAAAAGTAATCTTAACTACAAAAGATTCAGTTATTTTCCATTAATTTTAAAGTACAAGTGAATATAAACTTGTTTTGTGTAAAAGTTATGATTGCCAGATATTGTACAAAAAAAGGAAAAGAAAAATCTTTCTTGTATAATAATTTGTATTTCTCTCCTGCCATCCAAGGATCTCAAAGCACTTTGCAAACATTAATGGATTAAGCCTGAACAACCCTGTGGGGTAGGTATGCACTATGATCCCCATTTTACAACTTGAGAAATTGAAGCACGGAACAATTAAGTAATTTGACTAAGATCCAGGAACAGAATAGAAATCTCTTGAATTTGAATAGACACCCCTTGTGTGCTTTATCAACTCACCATGTTTCTTCTCTTGCCCAATGTGGCATTTCTCTGATTTTCAAATAATGGTGGTGAAAAATGTACCATAACAACATTACATAACGTTTGTCTTCTCTCTTACAGAATGTGGGGTGCAGGAATCTTGCCTGTTTCACTCAAGGATGGCAGTGATCCTAGAAAGGGCAGCGACTGTGTTAAAAAATAAGAAATACAATTTGCCCAAACCAACAAAATACAGCAAACTCTTCTCTACAAAGCTGGTATAACCAGCCCTGGCCATCATGAAACTATCAAATTTGCTCTGTCTGGCTCCGAATGAGCCCACATTATTATGAGGTAATGTAATATCCTCCACTTAGACAACTTTTAAAAAGCAAGCACAAGATGAGAGGGTGAGTGAAGTTAGATTACATGACGCTACAGACAGAGGCAATCAACTGAAAGAATTAGAGAACTACAGATAGAGAAACATTACACCTATATATGGGTATATACTTGTTCTCAATAGGTCAGACACATTCATATAACCTTATATTCACCAGATAAGGAATGCTCCCACTAAGAGTTAGATTGACACTAACTTCTATCTGATGTGAAGGTGACAAGTTTGAGGAGAAAAAGAATAGCAATAAAGATGACCTACAGACCACAAAACACAAACACCACTGGTGCTAATTGAACCTTTTGTCAGATTTTGTAAAGATACCAAAGTATCCGGAGGCATGGAAGTAAAACTAACTTCTCACCCTGTGAGGTGATGAAGATCATTGTCAAGGCTCATCGAAAGACCAGCATGATGAAACATGTAGTGTTTGTTGCTTTTGCTGTACAATTTCTGTCGAGAGCTGGAGAACCTCTGTTTTCCAAGGATAGCATGTTGGCACTCTTAAATATGAGACTGATGGCTGAGCAGCATATCCCACCCAGACAGAAGAGTCCTATTGATTTCTTTGACCTATTCCCTAGATAGATAGATTATAAGACAAGGTAAAACATTTCTCTGCCTACACAGCCTTTCTGTATTAAAGTTGGGACTTTTCCAAAGGGTAGCGGCAGAGAAAGGAGGTTGGAGTGGAAGTATGTCATTCAAATCTATGACATATCCATTCTGTATCTAGGCACCCTACTAAATTTCTGGACATCATGTACTGTCTAGATTCACTGAGATTTCAACCAAACCCCATCAGTAAGCCAAGGAAATCTTTCCAATTTCC
Organism: Trachemys scripta elegans; assembly: GCF_013100865.1. Classification (NCBI taxonomy): domain Eukaryota; kingdom Metazoa; phylum Chordata; order Testudines; family Emydidae; genus Trachemys; species Trachemys scripta. The sequence goes on along the minus strand of NC_048299.1, from coordinate 56,869,590 downwards.
CCACTTTGAGAGTGATTAACAGTGCCAACATTCTCACTGTGGCACCTGCAGATAATGAAGAGATGTATTCATAACAGAAAGCAATTTCACAGCATGTACACTCAGAGGCATTATTTATTACTAATGCTCTAGCTAAAAATTCTGGGGCTGCATAAGATCTCATCACCCATCCATAATCTACATTTTTCATGGATACCAAGCTGGTTGGCTAATTGGGAATTCTTTTGGTTTGGAACTTAAATCATTTTTCTGGGATGAATTCAATATTAATATGATATTGTTTGCTTACACTTATTGGAGCTGATAGCATTTTTTTAACTCCTCACTCCTAGTTTCAAATATTTGCATATCAGCGCAAAGGATTAGTTCATCTAGTTCAGTATACTTCCTCTAGCAGTGACCAATAGCTAGTGCTTTGGGGGAAAGCAACCTGCAATCCTGGTAATGCTGCTAACTAATGACGCAATGTTATACTTATGGGTGGTGGCGCATGGAGTGAAGGGATATTCCTCTCTGATCATTGCAGGTGATCAGTTTTGCAATGAAATAAATAGCAAGGCTCTCTTTTTTTTAACCCTTACATTAGCATATGCAACTACAAATGCTATGTGTACCTTTTAAAAATCCCCATAGCCCAGACAGTAGGGAAAGAGACCTGAAGGCTATACCTGAAGATTGATCATTTGACACTTATCTTCCACTCTTTCTCCAAGCTACTTTTACTGGATGTCTTCTTCCAGTGATGCTCAGACAGAGCCCTTTTTTTCTTTTTTGTCCATAACTCAATGAAGAGTTGGCTTTTTAATAAGGAGATTAGAGATGTAAGACTGAGACAAAGCTGCTGGTTGAAGAAATCCTTGTGAGCGTGAAATACAATCCAAAACACAGCTGCAGACTCTCAGCTGATGTTAGGGAGACTGCATCTCCAAGGCTAATACCAAATGGGGAGTTGAACTAATGTCGTCTTCCCTTGAGGCTGACTTGCTGGGTGGAGAGTGTCCATAAGCAGTGACAGAAACATCTAAAATAATCTAGAGCGACAAGGTGGGTGAGATAATATCCTTTACTGGACCAACTTCTGTTGGTGAGAAAGACAAGCTTTTGAGCTTACACAGAGCTCTTCTTCAGGTCTGCGTAAGCTCTATATAAATACGAAAGCTTGTCTCTCTCACCAACAGAAATTGGTCCAATAAAAGATATTACCTCACCCACCTTGCCTGTCTAGTATCTTGGGACCAACACAGCTGCAACAACACTGCATACTGAAATACTTCATAATGCATAACTAAGAGGATTTTATGATCCTAGAAGTTACAAGCAAATTTAAGAAACAAAAACCACAATTAAAAAAATCTATACAATTTCTGTTATCTCCAGATATTGTATCACAGAATAAGAATATGTAATGCAAATACCAAACACTTATAAAAATACAATCTGGCAGAATTCCTCAAGATTTGGCACTCTCTTCACAGGCAAAGTCTAGGAGAGAGATAGTAAGGTGACACCTGCTCAGACCTAATATACAGAGAGAGAAATGTTTGTTCACACGACTGTACAATATGTATCCCTCACCTTCCTTTGCATCGCTCACCCAGATATAGAAAAAAATAAAATAAAAGTAATCCTATAACTGTAGACTGTAGAATGAAAACTCAAAAGATATCCTCCAGTTACCTGGGAGGCATGAAAGTGTTCTCCTAAATAGTTCTATGAAATCGATACATGTGTGGTTGAGTTCTCGAGTGTCGATCTAGCAATAGCTAAAGGCTTTGCAGTCAGAAAGAGGCCTGTTCCATAACTCTTGTTCTTTTGACAAGACCTTTTCTTAGCCATCCAGATCACCCCGGGAGGCTGTGCTCAGGACCCTGTGCACCAGCAGTTGAGTTTCTCGCAGGAAAAATATTCGGTTCGCCTTTTATTTTTTGGTAATATTTTATCGTTTGCAATAAATGAACACAAAACAAAAGGGCCACTGGGACAGGTTCTCGATAAAGTTAACTAATCCTGAAAATAGACCGAGACCAAAATCTAAATTGAACAAGGATCTAGAAAGCTATCACCGTCTCTCACAATATGGAAATAAAAATAGCTAGACCTTGAATGCAGATGAACTGACAGATCTTGGATCCTGTTTTCAGACTGACAATTTATATTGAGCCTGGTGTTGGGAGCAGTATGGAGACTGCAGCACCCAGTCAGAACTTTGTGGCATGTAATCCTGGCTCCATCAAAGTCAGTGGCAAAACTCCTATTGGTGTAAATCATGCCAGGATTTCACCCACTCTCTCTCCGGGGGCGCAAGGACTGCACTTGTGACTGATTCCCATGAGTGGGTGCGAGGTGCACATGGAAGGCGAGGAAGGTTGTACCTCTCGCCTTGTGCACTTTCACAAGGGCTGGTCACAAGTTAGCCTTATATTTGAAAGTTTTAGAGCCAGCCTCATTGGGAAAAATCCTGAAAATCATAGATAAAGGTAGTATAAATAAAGATACAGGGCTTAATTTAGCCCCATAATAAATTGGCTTCTGTCTGAATAATCCATTTCACAGGGCTTCCAGAGCAGAAAGACTCTAGAGATAAGGACTGTAGCAATGCATGATACCTGCATCCCTCAGTTTACTGTGGTGCTTGGAGAATACAGTCCAATACACTTCTGAAAGTGGGTGGTGCTAGCAAAGGATTGGATGCACCCAGGAATCACAAGAACATTTCCTGTCAGTCTCCTTCTGAAGGGCTCTTTTGGAGCTCGAATTGGAAGATTGAGCTATGTTAACTTCTGTTTATGTAATGAAAAATCAGGCTGCAGTAAATAAATGGCTGAAAAAATATTATTCCTTGCAGTTCCAGGGTCTGCAGGTAGTGCATTTAACAAATACCAATCAACCAGATGTGTTGGGGTTAGGTATGTAATGTAGGATCCTGCTGTGACCCCTCATCGTATGCCACTTTCTGGCCCAGTGGGATTCAAATCCAGCAGTCATTCCAGGACCTTACTGCACACATCTGCCTCCTCAAGCAAATCTGGCTGATTGGTATTTTTAAATGTATCATATGCACTGGTCAGAACAAGATGCAATGTTTGTGAAAGCATCCACAATACAATGATGAAGAGATACCTGTGTAAGAGGAGAAAAGTTAGAGTTGTTTACTCACCTTTTAGTTTTTTTAATCTTAAATCAGCAAAGTTTAATTCTCTTCAATGACAAAACATACTATTTTTATCATTTAAAAAAAGAATATATTGAAAAATGAGAATACTGTTTGTAAATCAACACAGGTCTAAGATACACAGATACCATCTAACACAAGTCACAATAACAAAAACGGAGTGCCCTCTTGTGGCCAGTTTTTATCAGATTTAAAACACAGAGATATCAAAACTACTACCTAGCCTAGGATATTTGTTGTCATGGGGATGTTTTGCAGTTAGAATCATATACAAAGAAAGTGATTTCTGTTTAGAGTTCATTTTCAAAAAAGAATTATATGAATTATTTCTGTAAACACAAAAGACAATTTGATTTTAAACATCTACTTCAAACACATTTTTCTTTTTGTTCAGGCGCTATAGTATTAGGTGTTATTTTCCATTAGTTTTAGAGTTGTATTTCAGTACTGGTAGTCGTATTAATGCTGTTAATCTTCTCCGGTTGCATACCATTAAAATCTTTATAATATTTGCATGTAAAAAATCTTAATAGCCCAGGAATAGTTTTGCCAACAGCTGCTTATGGCAATAGAAAATTGTTAAGTAACATGTTTCAAAGAAGTGTAAATCAGCATTAATAAATGTTGTTAATTTACAAAAACACTTTAATGTTTCCTTTTACCATTTCTTGTATCTTTTCCTTTTTTTCATAAAAGCATGTATGAGATGTTTAAATTCACAGCTGAAAATGCTGTAATCTATGGACCTGACAAAAGCAAGATTATATGCAAAAACGATATGATGAATGTACATAAAAAGATTATATATTATCACCTTCTCAATTTAATAAAACATCGGTTTCATGAATACATGTTTTAATTATAGCATTAGAAAAAAATCCTATTTGGAGAATAAATATAAAGCAAGTATGGGGAAAGATCCTTACATAACTGAGTTTCTGGTTTTTTTCTTCTTTATATTCCAAGCGACTGAATTAACATTATAAATTTATATCAGAAAATAAATGTTACAAAATTATCACATTGTTTATACTTGCCAGCACCTTAATGATGATTTGGGATGTTTCCAGTATTTATGGTTTTATGATTAATATTGTATTTCTGAAGGCACAGACCTTCAGCACAGAGCTTGTTTCTAAGCAGAATTCTGCAACACTTGCTATACCCAGTCCATAATATAATATTAAGAAATCAAGCTACATGATATCTTTTATTTTTCCATTCTTTTGTCTTTTAAAAAGGACTCTAAAAATAGAAAATGTATCTTTCTCTACCACAAAACAGAACAGAACAATTACTTCTAGAAATAAGTCAACTTTATGCAACTCTATAGATGCAAACTAAGTTATTTATTCAAGTTTCTTAAACAATCAAGGGTTTTTTTTTGTTTGTGTTTTTTTAAATTTATATCCATTCTGGCATTAACATCTCAACAACAATGTAAAGGAAAACATGTATTTTTTCCACAGGAAATGTTTTATGCAGATTAATAATTTTCAGTGGTGGCATCATAAATCAGCTAACACATGAAACAACTTTAAATGGTGAAGATGCTTTTTTTAACTCAGCCTACAAACTGAAGAGACACAAAACAGGAAAAAGGCTGAACAAACTCTGAGATGTACTCACCCTTCCATGAATTACTGCTCAAAAATTGCAATGAAATTTACTGTTTTATCAAGGCTTACTGGAACTTATTTGAAAGAGATACCAGCAAACCAGGCCATCAATTTTTCCATGTCATACAAAGACAACACAGGAGCTAAAAGCTGCACTCAGCTGTTTGGCTTTTTTCTGAGCCTGAGAGGAGTAGTTAATCATCAATATATAAAACAATTTTTGTTACTAGTTGGGTTCTGCAACATTTACCAGTAGAGCTCATATCAATTTTTCTACATATTGTTTAAATATATTATTTCACATATTAATTAATCCATAAGACACACACACACACACACACATATATATGGAAAGAAGCCACCTCACTTAGCATCTCAAGGTATGTACTTACCCAATCAGTATCATGTGCATGGATATATATCAAGGCATTTGTGTTCAGCCTTCTGTTATTTTACACATTCTGTATCCAGATAGCATATATTTATTTTCATTTTTACAAGAGTTGCTTTGTTTTTTGTTACTGATGTTTAGAAAAAATGAAGCTGTTAAGATTTGGTTTCCAAAGGCTTTAATATTCATGAGGGAATATGTGCAGCATTTTTGATCAACAGAGGGCACTCTATGGTTTTCAAAGGCGTTTAGCAGCAGCTTTTACAAGTTGAGTGTGTGTTTCACAGAGTAAGGTTTTAGACGAGCATACTCCAACAACAGGCAGAAGCTCTTAGGACTGGTCAATGTATAATTTATTGAAAATGTTACTGATCTCTACAATAGCATACAATACATGAATTAAAGAGAAACCCATCATTTGAGAGAGTCAGATACTAGAGATTGTTAAATCTGTGGAGTACACAGTGTTAGTTGGTAGCTACCCTTTAAACACTGTAAAGTGAAACATACTTTTAATTCAAAGTTCACATATACAGCAAAGAGAAATTGTCTGTTTGTTTGCTGCCTTAACATTCTAACACAAAATGCTTTGCAACTGGACAATTCAGTGCAAAAAACCTGCTCAATATAGAATTCAAAAAATGCAAAATATTGCCTAAGCTGTTGTTTCCTTCAGATAATATTTAATATGCTAGTTTACAGAACATTTCAGTTGCATTGTTATCAGTTCTTGTCAAATCAAAATTACAAAATTCAAATCTAAAATTGGAAGAAAAAAGAGCAAATTAGATGTTTCTGGATTATTTGTACAGGATGGACTGAAATGCAATTTATTGTGTGGGATAATCTAACTATGTATTCATAGGATTAGCTTTACTTGTTACAGTGTAAAACTTTACAAATGGTACAGTATACCAGCACAGAGTTATCTGTGAGAAATTCAAACAGATGCCAGATTTCACATACTTGACAGAACTATGTATATCATCATCATCATCCATTATTTTAAATGCATGTGTTCTGTGTAAAGTAGAATGTACCACAAATAACACAGCAAATGAGAATGAGCAAGCAAGGCAGCATAATGGCCCTGATTCAGCAAAGCATTTAAGCATGTGCTTAATTTTAAGCACATACTTAAATCCATCTCTGTTCAGCAAAATATATAAGCATGCAATGAGCTTTAAACAGAGTTTTAAGCGCTTTGCTGAAACACAACCAAAATGGACAACTTCAACTATGAAATTAAACTGAAAGAATTAAGACAGAGAAATGTATAGTAAATCCTCATTTAATAAAATATTCTCTCAATACCACAGGAAATTGTTGTTATAGGTGTTCATATTTACAGACAATATCAAGGATGATGAAACAACTATTCAAAGATTTGGGACCAAAGTCTGATATCGCTTATCTCTTACACTCCCATAAATGCAGAGTAAATAGACTGATTTCAGGAAAGTTGCTTTGAATGTACAGTGCTGTAAATAAGCTCAGAATCTGGCCCTCAGGTATTAAATAAGGAGGAGTAGTTCCTTTATTGCTAACTTGACTAATAGGTGTGTAAAGCTGTTTTCCTTCCTTTTGCACATACATTTGCCAACAGCTGTTTCAACATTTATAAACACTATTCCCAGTGATTGCCAAATAACCATAAATTCATTTATGCATATTTTTGAGTTGGAGGCATAAAAATAATTACATGTCTGATTAAACCCATTTATGCCTTCATGTCTATAATAGATATGAATTGTTGCTATGTATTCCATCTACATGCATAAATATTACAAGTGCAATACAGGTTATCGTTAGCAGTTGTGAAGCAATAACTTACTCAGACGCAGTTGGGCTATTATATTTCAAATAGTTTCTTTTCAATTATGTACAGAATGTCTCCCACATAATGGTATAACTCGGAGTACCATGCTAAAAGAGCCTTGGGGCTGGCTACTTCTCCATTTTCCTATAAGTGAATTATTGTAAAGCTATAGATTGGAGGTACACAATAAACTGCAACAACAGAAAGACACGAGAGAGCTTTAATATGAGATTCCAGTGCAGGCAAACCTATTTATAAACTGCTTCTTCAACGGGACCCTGGTAATTAAAATGCTGACAGTGTTCTTAAAGGGCTGTAACACAGTACACAGTACATTTGTTTAAAGTTAAAACCTGTGAGGCCAGCACACATCTTGCTTGACTCCACTTTTAAATCTGTGCCACAGAGACTGAATTTTGCTTTCTTCCTATTGAGATTCTTAGCTTACAGGGTTTTTAATTACATAATAATTAACCATATGCGTTATATCACAAACCTTGGTAATTCTTCATTTTAAGTGTTCCAGCATTATTAATTCATTTGGCATTCATTGTAATAACATTGATCAGACTGAACTCATTTTGCATTCTTATAAATGTCATAAGTACTTACATTGGAAATCTACTGCAATTCAGCATTAATTAACGCACCACATAATTTTCTTAGCAAACAGGAATGTGTGATCTGTCTCATGAATAAACTCTCTTAACATCTCATAATTGTCCAAATATTGTGTTGGTGGTGTGTGTGTTTGTACGCACACCTACCCCAATATATGTTTTCATGATGCAAATACAGAATTATGACTAAAATATACCACACACATCTCTCTATATAATATGTCCTTAAGAAGATTATCACAAAGACTGCATTGGACCTAATATTGACAGTTATGTTTCATTCTACTTTTAGAAACATCTGAAGCAATCTTAGATGTATTTCTAATGTATAAAAGCAAAGAGATATAGTATGCATCTTGAAAAACCTAATAAGGCAAGAAATTAACTAGATACAGGTGTTTGCTTTAAGATTTTAAAACTATTTCTTTACCTTCATTTTAACATACTATAGCTTAAGTAATCTTTTGTACATTTTGTACATTTGTCATTTTTGCACCTATATTCCAGTTTAAGTAACGTGTGATGTGATGTCATTAATGGGTTAGTAAAAAACAAACAAACCCAAACCAATTCTTTGTATAAACAAAAGTGTTTTTTTTAAAGTGTCTTGTTCTTGAAAATAAGTAAGATCTTAAAGATAAATAGATATTCATTGTATAACAGCTTCATGAAGTGCTGGAACAGCTAAATGGTGTCAGTGTGTCCATCAAACTCATTTCTTCAGGAATTCATAACTTTGTCTGGAAAATTTATTTCTGGCAGAAAATGGACAGACAAGGTCTCAGCCTGCAAGCTAATTTTTGTTCCACAGGTTTTTTTAAAAGCCATTTTTGCTCAGTTTGAAGTGAGATGTGTGATTATTTCTCTAAAGATAAACATACCTTTATGGACGTTTGCTTACCCACACCTTACCAGGTCAAAATGTTGTTTGCTCTTTGACTTGTGCTATATAAAAAAAAAATCCTAAATTTTAAAATGGAAATTTGGCAACTTAAAGTGGATGCATATGATTTGGTCTGTTACCTAAAAATATGTCTAAATCACATTATATAAACTATCAATCAGAAAGTCCATGAAGGATTTGTGGCATTCAGTTGTGCCTGGTCCCATACATTGTTGTGGGAGAATGTGTCTTGGTCTTTACTTTTTATTTAAAAATAAAAGTAAAGTAATGTAATAAATATCCTCAAATAATAGTAGTTTCATTTACAGTCAGAAGTAATTTGATGAAATCCTGTCCCCACTGAAGTCATTGGCAACACTCTTTAGTGGAGCCAGGATTTCACCCAGGAAATGTAAGACTAGCCCTACATTTTTAACCCACTGCATTGTAGGATTGCAGAACATAAAGGGGTCTACTCTCCTCTTCAAGAGCATTCCTAACTTCCATTAACATTAACAGCAGTTACATACCACGGGAAAGAAGAGTCCAAGTATATAGCAATATTAACTAGCCAGAGACATCTGAGACACTTAGACAGAACAGGAACAGGTTGACTATTATGTTTTCTTTGAACTTCTTGGTCTTTGTTGATTTCAGTATGCAAGGCAGATCTTTCACATTTGTATATGCACAAAAAATAAAATAATAAAGTGTGATTCTACTCTGAAAAAAATCTATATAAAATTTGTACCATCTCAGTCAGCAGACTGGTTGCGGCAAGTAGTAAGTCGAGATACCCATTTCTCATTTGGGGAATATGCAGTTTAGTTTAGGTTAGTTTACCTACTTCTTTTTTTGCCACTACACCGCTGGTTGCCACAATATATTCACAGATGGATCAGCTTACTTTAGGGACCACGGGCCTGTTCTTAAAGGTATCTAGTTGCCTAAAGATGCAGATAGGCCCTTAGAAGGATTTTTTTCTGAAAGAGCCTTAATGCTTAACTCCCACAATGGGATTTAGGTGTTTAAGCACTTTTGAAAATCCCATTCCAACCTATCTGCATCTCTAGGTACCTAAATATCTTTTAAAATATGGACCAAAGGTAAGGTCCCAAATCCTACAAGCTGATCAGAATGGACAGACCTTTAGTCCTGTGTTCTTCCCTCATGGAGCAACTTGCAGGATTGACACTTATGGCTTCTACTGATGAGCACTTAAGTGTAAGCCCAAGAAGCTTATTAAATTGGAGCTTAAAATCCCACCCCCTTTTCTTTTTGCTCATTTATTTCCTGTAGTAAATAAGCAACTTGACTTTCATATGTGAAGTTGAGGTTGAGAAGCTAGTTGTTAGGATAACCATCTTTTAGCTTGTCAACTGATTATCATCTCCCTGTAACATCCAGATCCAAACCTCTCAATACCATTTGACAGTGTCACTTTAGAGAGTAGAACAGCATTTTAAAGTTATTTCAGGCTAATTTTTGTACATGTAATGAGAAATGGATCCTGAATCATGAATCTCAGATCTCTATGGAAATTGGATCTGGATCTCACAGGTTTGAATCCAATGGCCTATTTTTGGGACCATCTCTAGATACAATATATATATACACAATGTATACAATAGTTACTTGGGGTGCACTGATCAGGAGGCTTCACTAATGGCAAGAGGTGACCTAAATGTAGGATGCAATTGGATATCATTAGAAAACAATGAGTTAGATTGTCATATAATACACACACACACACACACATATGCTTTGGTGTGCACTCATCTTTACTGAGCTACTTAAAAATTAGGATTTTTTCATCTCAACACTGAAATACTTTTAGTGAGCTAACCCATCCCCCTTCCCCTTCCAAGTCCCCCTTATTCAGTAAAAAATGTTTTGTCGATAGAGAAGAGATAGTTTTCAAATAGTTTAATTGCGGAAAGATATCCAGATACTGCTTCTCTAAGTGTTTGCATAATGCAGCCATACATCAAGGAGCAATGGGCCATTATAAAACCCTCCTTTTTTTCTTTGAGCTGCCTTTAATGTAATGTAGGAAGTTGTTTCACTTGTTTTACAAAGCTTTATGGTAGACAAGTTTCTTTCTACCTCAATGGACATCAAAGTATGTGGGTCATTTGTAAATGATATGGTGCCAGCAACATCATGAAATATCACGGTCTGGTGTTTTTAGGGAGAAGAGAGCTGAGTTGTAACAAGATTAAGTTAGACAATACATATAAGACATTACATATTGAGGAAAACATAGTAGATGATTGGTGCCATTAGCAGCTATAAGCCATTAAAAGCAGCACTTAGTTGGGACACAAAATTGAATATCCTTATATATAATCTGATGGAGAAGTAAATAGAACTGAAGAAAATACCTTCTCCCACTCTAAAATAAATTAATAATTTGAGGCATACAAAAGCTGTACAGTTTCAAATCTGAGAGCAGTAGAAATAGTCTCAAACAGGTGTGCATACTACAGTGAGTTAGTCCCATATTAAAAGAATCCTTAATTATAATACTTTTAATCCCAATAGTATAATTATAGAATCTCTCAAATTAAAAATAAATATGAATAATACCATAATATACATTTTGACTGCATTTCAGTTGTGTTTAATTTTGTTTCATTTGGTGCACAAAACTTCTTGTTTCTTGTTACAACAAATATAATTATTTTTATTATTTATATCATAGCCAAAGGAATTTGACAAAGTTCTGACCAATAAAAAAGAATGAGGGTTGAATGGAAACTGGAACTTATCCTTAGCTATATCATGAACTATCCGCAACCACTGTTGTATAGCATGACTATGAACAAGATGCAGTAAAACAAGGCAACATATAGTAGTAAAACAAAACCAAAACCCCCAAACCAAAAATACAGTACAGTTAAAGGCAAACGGGGCCTGATTCTCTTCTTGCTTACACTGACTTCACAACAGTGTTATTGCATGGACATCAACAACATCCTCCTGGTTTATTACAATATTGTGAGAAGACAGTCAAAGTGGAGGGGTGGACACTATCGCTAGCAGGTAGCCTTTGTAATAAAAAATCATTTTTGCAAGTGACATGGAAGTTGCTTGGGGTGCACTGATCAGGAGGCTACACTAATTGCAAGAGGTGACCTAAATGTAGGATGCAATTGGATATCATCAGAAAAGAATGAATTAGATTTTCATATAATAAATGTAGATACAAACATAAAAAAATTTCATATTATATGCGATCCATATTATATGCAATCCAATCTAATCAAGCATATCACATTGTTTTTAAAGGTGAATTGATTTTTAAAAAAATTAATTAATTACAATACTGAGGAGCCCAAATCAGTAACAGAATTACAAGTATTTCTGTCTATCAGCACTTCCAGGAGACTATTGGTTCTTCTTTCACTTAACTACCCAAGACCTGAGTTCAGGGTACTGTGTTGCTTCTGCATTAGTAGACATATATACTAACATCTGTGCAGCTTTCGCTTTGTTTTAGTATCTGATCTCATCATCTGTTGCAGGTGAAGTAGAACCCTGAACTCAGGCCTGGGCAGGTCTAAAAGATTTTTCAAATCACCTTTGGACTTCTAATGTTTAAGTATTAATGCCACTGTGTGTGCATAAGCAAAGTTACTTTTTGCTACGGCTGTGAATTCAGATTCCATAGGAACCCAAATAAATCCAAATACTTTGATATTTGTGTTTGTACTTGTTTCATTAACTTTTCTTGGCCCCAGGGAAATATTTGTGAGCTGAAATAACACACTATCTGTCTTCTCATAATATTTGCACCTTCTAGGAATTGAAATAATGAAAAATGATTAGATCATGCATTATTTTGCCTCAATAAATGACTTCCTTAAACTTTACAAAGCCCATGGAAAAAAACAGACACATGATACACATGATATACGCATGCATCTGATGAAGTGGGTTTTAGTCCACGAAAGCTTATGCCCAAATAAATTTGTTAGTCTCTAAGGTGCCACAAGTACTCCTGTTCTTTTTGATGATACACAAACTGTATCATATATACATAGAAACTGTATAAAACTGTTGCAGTGCAGTCGGGTAAATAAGGCACAGGACTGGGAGTCAGGATATACCTGGTTCTATTATCCTCTCTGCTAAATTACTGTGTCCCCTTGGGCAACTCATTTAACCTCTCCATGCCTCACTTTCCCCATCTGTAATGCGGATGTTAACCTCTGCAATGACCTCCAAACTGCCCCACAATCTGGCAAATTCCACTTCTTGTGTGTAGCAATGTGGGGGATTCTCCTCCCTCACCCCATAAGATTATAATCAAATAAAATATATTATCTAAAAAGTGGAAATTGATCTGACACAATAATTCAACATCACTCTAAACTCCAGCACCACAAGCCCTATGGTAAGGTGTTTGAGGAAAATACTACAGCTGGCTCTGCTAATCAGAAGCAATGCTGCTTTCATAGTTGTCCCTTACTAGCAGCAGTTAGAGTGCCTAGCAGGGACATGCCATGACTATAGAGTGTTGTCAGTTGCAGTTTTTTGTGAGTCGGGGAGTATGTGGTATATACTTAAAGCTTCCTGGAGTCATGTGATTAAGGGTGTAGAGAAAAGAATGAAAATGTGACCCTATAAAGGTTCACATGGATTTTTAAGCCAATCTCATGATTTTGAATGCTTGGGATTGGCAATACTGTGACAGTCACTTTCTGGTTATACTACCATTGTCATTGTGTGTGGCAGAGTTTGTCCATATGTAGAGCAGAAAACTCTGTTACCCACATAAGAGTATGTGTGACTCACTGAAGCAAAGTTTCAAGAGGTAAAAGAAAAGCACTCATCTTCTTTCCTCTCACAGAGAGGTAAGCGACAGCCATTAAAAAAAACAAATGTTGGACATTTTCTGAAGAGAAAATTGCCAAATCCCAGTTCATTTATCATGACTTTATAACAATGGTTTATTTACTAGTTAAATAAATGGGGGTATTAACCCTGGTTACTAAATCATCACAGTACCTTTATTGCATTGTGAAATGCAGAGTATTTCATTAAAGAGAAACACTCAGAGTAGTGCGTAAAATGGATTCCTGAAGTAGGATATGGCGTCCTGGCTCAGATCTGAGTCAGAATGGGTGAATAAAAAGAATTGCACCATCTGTAGGGAAATGGGTGCTGATAGCCCCAGTCTTTGAATAACAGAGATATAATGCTCTTGATCTTTGGGAGACTTACACTAGCTATTCCACTAACAAAAAGTGAGGGGGTGGCAAACATGAGAGCTTCTCCCCCTCTACAAGGCACTGGCCATTGAAATAATTTTACAGGAAGTGTTATAAATAGCCCCACATAAATGCTGCATTCTGCTTTTGAATCTCTGATCAGGCCAAAGCTGAGAATGGGCTATTACCTCCCTCATTTCATATGTACAATTCCCACTGACATTAATGGAAGCTGTGTGTACAGAGCAATGGGAGACTATTCCATATCACTGCTAATGTACACTTTCAAAATGGGTCTAACACTGTTTAAGAAAGACAATGGGACATGAAGAACTGAAATATTTGGCTAAATCCATGGTCTCTCTTGTGAACTCACCAGATGACATGTGGATAACCACATATTTGGGTGATTGCAGTATGCTGGCATACCATACATTAAGTGCAGAGGTTGCTATTGCCTCTCAATCGCATCACTTATTAAGAATTTTGGAGATATGGAGTGTGGATCTGTGGGCACAATTTGGCCTTTATAGATGTTCATAAGTGTTTCTGAAAGTCAGTTGGCTATAGAGATGTGGTACAAGTGCACCTCTCTTTGGCCAAGAAGTTGGGTGGGGGAGAGATTCCTACACAGTTTGAATCCATTACTGCTCTCACAGTTTTACCTAAAAAGGGCATGTCTACACTAACCGATAGTTCGGAACTGCTGCAATTGATGCAGCGAGTGTCGATTTAGCGGGTCTGGTGAAGACATGCTAAATTGATCGTAGAGAACTCTCCTATTGATTTGTGTACTCCACCTCTCTGAGAAGCGTAAGGGAAGTCGACGGGAGATGCTCTTCCATTGACACAATGCAGTGTAGCCACCACGATAAGTAGATCTAACTACGTTGACTTCAGTTACGTAGTTAGATTGATTTACTGCAGTAGTGTAGACCAGCCCTAGTCAAAGTCTCCATCAGTATTGACCTTGGTCTTGCAAACACGTATGTGTGTGCTTAACTTTACTTGTGAGCACTCCCACTGGCTTGCATAAGTAAAGTTAATCACGTGCATAAGTGTTTGCAGGATCAGGACCATTAGAGTTAACATGGAGAAGAAAGTTTAATGACAATTTCGTGAACACCTAAGTATAACTTGAAAAACTATAGTAATTTCTGTGAATTTGCTATTGTATCTGAAACAACCTTATTGATTAGATGGAACAAGAATGGAATACATTTTCTGTCATAGATTTCAAAATAGGAACTTGCACATGTGGTAATAACTAGTGATAAAGAGCATGGGCATCACGTAGCTGAACTCAGGCCTAGTTTATGCTAGAAATATATCTTCACTGCAAATAATAAAAAGTGTGTTCTTAACATGAGTTAGCTAACAGATAACTTGGGTTAAAATAGCAGTGAATACATGTCAAGTTGGCTTTTAACTCAGGTTAGTTGCTTGAGTTAAAACTTATAGGGGAGCCTTCAGTTGAATTCAAGCTACTAACCTGAGTTAAAAGAAGAGTTGGAAGAGTCTGGGACAAGGATACATGCAGGAACCATTACTAACACTCTTTCCATTTGACTGGTATCTCAGGCAGATGTTAAAAAGCAGCTACTAAAGTTGGACATTTTTAAATCAGCAGGTCCACATAACTTGTATCCAAGAGTTTTAAAAGAGCTGGTTGAGGAGCTCACTAGACTAATAATGTTGCTTTTCAATAAGTCTTGGAACACTGGGGAAGTTCCAGAAGACTGGAAGAATGCTAATGTTGTGCCAATATTTTAAAAAAGTAAACGGGATGACCTGGCTAATTATAGGATTGTCGAACATCAGTCCTGGGCAGGATAATGGAGCAACTGATATGGGACTAGATTTATAAAGAATTAAAGGAGAGTATATAATTAATGCTACTAATCCTTGAATCGTGGAAATTAGATCCTATCAAACTAACTTGACTTTTTTTTATGAGAATACAAGTTTGGCTGATAAGGGACAACTCAAGACTTGCAGATGAATGCTGGACAAGAGAACTCTGATAGTAAGCTACTTGATGAAGAAAGTGGCCCTTGAAAGCATGTAACTATGAGAACAAGACAAAGGAAAAGATCAGCTAGGGAAGGAGAAACAGAGCTGAGGAACAGGTTCACTGGGTTGGAAAACAAAGGGGCGAGGCAGAGAATAACAGAAGATGGGAGAGCAAGGCTAGCCTTACAAGAAGATGGAAAGAGACAATTGAGTTCAGAGCTCCAGAAAAATAGAGGACGACTCACAGAAGACTGCAGGTGAAACAGAAGACTAGAAGATTTACAGCCAGAAAAAAACAGAAAGGGGAATGTCTGAGAGTCTCATCAATACCAGAAAGAGGCAGGTCTATATGACTGGCAATTTCCTGCTAAGAACAGACAGGTCTGTCACCAGACTGATCTGGAGAACAGAAGGGTGTGTTGTCTGGCAGGAGCTAAGATACTGGATGTGGACCCAAGGCTGCAGAGAATCCTAATAGGAGTGGGAAAGAATCCACTGATTGTCCTTCATGTGAGAACAAATTATACTGTAAGATTCTCTCTGGGATGCATCTCAGAAGACTATGTGAGGCTGGTGAAGACACTTAAAGAAATGGAGGTGGAGGTGATCTTCAGTGGGATTCTACCTCTCGCTAGAGGAGGAGAGCAAAGGCAAGACAAGATTATGCTGATCAACAGATGGCTCAGGCAGTGGTACTCTACGAAGTGCTTTGGGATGTTCAACCACTAAGTGGCATTCATGGACACAGGATGTTCTCATGGGATGGATTCCACCAGAGTAGGGAGGGTAATAAGACTTCTGGGATGGAGACTGACACAAGTGATTAAAAAAGCTTTAAACTAGGAATTCGGGGGAGACTCTAATATTAAGCAGGTGGAAAATAAAGTTAAAGAGTATACAGAAATGGACAAAGGAAAATGGACAACAAGAGGAAAGGTAGTGCCAATACCAATGACAGTAACAGTCAGGTAAGTGATACCAGCAGTAAAATGATTGTATCTAATTTGCTGAAGGAATCTGGGTGGGACCAAGAGGAAACAACTACAATATCGGTACACCAATGCAAGGAGGCTTGATAACAAACGGGAGGAACTAGAACTACTGGCGCAGGAAGTGAAACTAGATATAGGGACAATGGAAACCTGGTGGAATAGTAGTCATGACTGAAATACATGTAGTGAAGAGTATGTGCTGTTCAGGAAAGGCAGAAATAAAGGTAAAGGTGGTGGAGAAGCATTGCTTTTTAATGATGAGGTAGACAATACAGAAATTAGAAGTAATGGAATGGATAATAAAACAGAATCTGTTTGGGTCAAAATCACTTTCAGAAGAAAGGTAACAGAGGCTCCACTGGGATAGTGAATAACTTGGATATGTAGAGACACTATTTAATATTTTTAATGAAATAAATACAACTGGGAATTGTGTCATTATGGGAGACTTTAATGTCCCAGATATAGATTGGAGGACAAATGCTACTAAAAATGGCAGGGACTTTAAATTCCTGGATGTGATAGCCAAGAGATTTCTTCACCATATAGTCCCCGAAACAACAAGAGGTGATGCCATTTTAGATTTAATATTGGTAAGTACCAAGGTCCTTATAGAAGAACTGGCTGAGAGAACAACTTGTTTTGAGTGATAATGAGTTGAAATTAAATGGAAGGATAAGGGATAGCTCAGTGGTTTGAGCATTGGCCTGTTAAACCCAGGATTCTGAGTTCAATCCTTGAGGGGGCCTCTTAGGGATCTGGGGCAAAATCAGTACTTGGTCCTGCTAGTGAAGGCAGGGGGCTGGACTTGCTGACCTTTCAAGGTCCCTTCCAGTTCTAGGAGATAGGATAGGATAAACAAAAATAGGTCTGCGGCTAGGGATTTCAAAAGGGGAATTAGTTAAGGAGGATGACTGGCCTGAAGAACTCAAGGATTTGAATGTGAAGGAGTCTTGAAATTAATTGGTCTGCCAGAGTTGGAGCAGGTTACTCAGAAGACTGCTAAGAATGCCTGATTTTTAGAGGTGAATCCTGCTTAGCCAGCCCATCCACCAGCTGGGGCAGTTTGTTTGTGAGCGAGAGGATGTTTGCTCTTTTAAGGGTGCTCTGCACCCCAAGCTAGCCTATGGCACCAAGTGGCAGATTTCCAAAGGTACTTAGGCATCTAGGATACAGATAGATGTTTAATGGGATTTATAAACAAAACTTACGTGAGTTAGATGCCAACTTACAACTAAAATCAAGGTATGTAACCTGCTTAAGGTGCTTTTGAAAATCCACTAAGTGCTGATCTGCCCCTTTAGGCACCTAAATACCTTTAAAAATCTGGCCCCAAGTGTCTAGCACTGGTCTTGACTATTGCATAGTGTCCCTTTAACATTATCTTGAAAAATGTGGCATTAAAGAGTGAATGGCCTTTTCATTAGTAATCTTTCAGTTCAAAGAATTATATTCTATGAACGTTCAATTCATATATTCCATCATTTCAAAGACTGAGCATAGACTATGATGTGCTCTTTTATCTTGTTTTTCAAATAGATGAAATGGATAAGTTATATTATATTTCTGTTCAATTGACTATCTCCTTTATAACTGTGAAAGAATGGCTTGCAATACACATCAATAAGAAAACAGTATAAAAAAGATAGTTCAGTACAATGTAGCAGTAACAATGACTAGCATATGCAGTAGTAGAGGATTACATTAAATTGTACAATGCTTCAGAAAAGCAAGCATTTAAATCAGTTACACAGAGTTGGGGAATGGGTTTATGCTTCTAAGGAGGTGGAGAAAGAAAGAAAGAAAAAAAGAAAGAAAGTTGCCTTGAAGGAAGAATGGCTCAGTGTAGTAGATGAGCTGGTAGACTGATTAAAGGAGTATGAAATTCTCCCATCATGGTAAGTACCACAGAAGAAACACATCACAGCAGGACTGCTGTGATTTTCCTCCAAAATCAGGAAGTTTGCTGTGGAGTGAGTGTGCAGGCCACAAAGAAGGACATTTTCTGCATTTAGTTGAGATCATTCCATATGGAACGCCACTGAGGCCGGAGAATAAGCAGGGCCACTGGGTCTGTGATTGTGCAGACCCAGAGACCATAAACCCCTGCCTAGAGGAAACACAGAGGTCACAGTCTACTTTAGCCCAGGAGATTGAGTAGTGACTATGAAGCCGTCCTACACCCTGCCTGCAGGTTGACAGGTTGTGGATTTTATCCCCCTCCTCCCCAAGCCTCTAGAGCCACTCCCACATGCAGAACCTATTTACTCAGGCTTTGTGCACAGGGCCATGATGGTGAGTTAACGCTGTGGCTGTGGATGTATGTTTGTGAATCCTCAGGATTGAAAAGAACAGAATTCCCAATACTTGAATTTCTCTGTAGTTTTCTGCCCAACTCCAATTAACACACTTCTAAACAAACTGCACTTTAGCATGCACAGGCTTGAGAGGGGAAAGCAGAATGTCAGGACGATGTTCTCTAAACCTAGTCTCATCTCAAACTCTGGACCACCCACTCCTCCTCCTCCTCAGCCTTCCTTGTAAATTCACCTCCCATACAATTCCCAGTTCTTTTCTGACTGAAGGGGAGATCCATGGATGAAATTGAAGTTTTCTTCAAATAACTAAATCACTCACCAAAAACTGACTTTCTAAAAATAAGTCCATTCATTTTAGCTTTCCTGATCTAAGCTGCAATGACTGTGCCTTTCAGTGCCAGACTGTGTAAATGTCACACTTGCAGACGACAACTCTGAGAGAAGCTGGTCTTTGACAAGCACGATTAGTTTTAGCTCAGCCTCTCTTGTGATGGGCCTAATTTAACCCCTGCTCCGTACAGGGATTGGTGCAGAGCCACATTGTTCCAGGTGGAGCTTCAGGCGGGATCATGCTTCCAGGAGGCACAATCCTTCCTTTCAGGATCTCCTCAATATGCAAGGGGGGGGAGGGAAGGCACGTCTGCTGCCCCATGCTTTAGAATGGTACAGTCTGCATTCAGCCAACTCTGACAGCAAGAAGGAAGGGGGATGTCAGGGTCTTGACCTGCCCCTCTCCCCTCTTTCCTTTTGGGGAGGCCTGTGCACCCCTAGCAGGGCCGGCTCCAGGCACCAGCCCACCAAGCATGTGCTTGGGGCGGCGCCTGGAGGGGGGGTGGCGGGGCGCTCCGGCCTGAGAGTGGAGCCACAGCGGGCTCGCCGCCCTCCCCCCAGCGCTCCAGCCGGTCGGGGAGAGCAGGGCCCCGTCTGGGCTCGTCGCCCCCGCCCCCCCGTGCTCTGGCCGCCGGGGAGAGCGGAGAGCCCCAGCTGGGCTCTCCGCCCTGCTCCCAGCACTCTGGCCGCCAGGGATTGCAGGCCCGCGGCCAGGCTTGGTGCCCTCCCCTGCCGGGCTGGGGGCGGGAGGAGCGGCGGGTGGCTTTTTTGCCTAGGGCAGCAAAAAAGCCAGAGCCGGCCCTGACCCCTAGCACTAAGAGGTAACACAGTGGTGCAAAGGCTTTTGTGTCCCCCCTCATCCTTGCAAAGCCAGATACAATGCTAATTTACTATGTAATTAAACATTCTACAGAAAGGTTTGGAGATAGTTTAATGAGATATGGCGGCTTAGTGCTTACCTTGAACCAGTGCTCTTTTATTGCAGCTATACCTGTACCCGGTACTTGGGTAAAATAGGCTTTACACAGTGTACTTTGATTTCCTTGAGATGCAGACAGATCCATGCTCAGTACAGTTCTAAAGTGTCTCTTTGCAAGGTCAAATAAAGGAATCTTTGTAGCCATCATTAAATACCTTCATTGTAAGATTTACTGCTGTAATCATGACAAAGCAAATGGGATGCTTTTGGCAGCAAAAACAGTCTTAAAAAGACACTAGGTATTGTTATTGTTTTCCTTGCAAAGTATAAAATACCTCAAAAATTACATGGTGTCACACAGCCTGCCATGGCCTATAAAAAATGATGCACTGACTTTAGTTTTATAAAGAAAATTACACTGTGTTCCTCTTTGTGTTTCTGAGATATGGTACTGTTCCCCTAAACTTTCCTGGCAGGACAATGTTTGGTTGGAAGTTTTATTTGGCAATGAAATGATTATTTTGGGAATCAAAATATAAAAAGAAGACCATACAAAATCTATGGCCAAAATATTCCAACCTTGGTGCCTAAAGTTAGTCTTGTAAATCCATATTTAGACACTTCATTATGCGTGACTTCAATTTCAAAGATGCTGGGCACCTGCAGCTCCCTTCAACTTCAACAGGATTTGTAGATGTTTTCCACTTCTAAAATTTGCTTGTATTTAGGTGCCTAAATTTGGCTTTAGAAGCCTAATTTTAAGCACCCAAGTTTGCAAACTTTGGCCTATATTGTTTTTCTTTCCACCATTATGTTTTGTATGTCACATAATAATACTTTTCAGAGTGGTAGTCGTGTTAGTCTGTATCAGCAAAAAGAACGAGGAGTCCTTGTGGCACCTTAGAGACTAACAAATTTATTTGGGCATAAGGTTTTAGCCCACGAAAGCTTATGCCCAAATAAATTTGTTAGTCTCTAAGGTGCCACAAGGACTCCTCATTCTTTTTGATAATAATACTTAGCTCACATAATAATACTTAGCTCTTAATATTTAACAGAATTCAGGTCTTATGAATCCCAGTCCAGCGCTCTAGCCACTAGGCCACCTGGCATCTGATTGGGCATCTCACAAATAATCTGGGCATCAAATTCTCTTGAGGTATGGTGCCTATGAGCTGTCTGCTGAATCCTGGCTGTAGCTAGCCAGCTGAGAATTGCCCAGCAAGTGTAAAGCCAGCAGAGTAGGCTATTGCATCAGCCTCCTAAACCCCCTATCAATGCAGGCTGGGGCTGTGTCAGACTGGAGCTCTGCTGGCTCCCAAGGGACCATATGCAAAGCTTGGGACAGGTGCAGACAAACCCACAGAATCAGGGATCCATAACCAGCTCACTGACTGCTCCCTCCCATCCTCTTGCACTAAACAGAATACAGAAGCAGTATAGAATATGCCCCCGCATGTGATGGGCTATATTACAAACATTGAACGATCAGTTTTATAATATTTTAAATACAGTTTACTTATTGCAAAACATGGCCTTAATTCTGCATGAGGTACGTTTACACAGATCTCTGTGGCCCTTTAAAAGCAATGGGACTCTGTACAGGCAAAGGAGTCCGTTCTAGCAGATCCTAGTGCAAGACTGAGGTGTAAATTTTAAAATATGTTGAATATGTCTTTAGGACATAGGAAATGATATATTATTTTTCAGAATAGGCTAAGTGTGCCAAACCTATAGCTATACAGGTGAGTGCACTGGTTCTGTCATTCAAATGTACAAAATTGGGTATGGTTACTGCATGACAGTTTTACCTCCTTTGATCAGGGGCTTCCTCTTGAATGCTTATACATCAATGACATCTAGCATGCAAGCCATTAGCACCTTTTCCCATAACAATATGCTGCATGCGGATCAGTTAAGACAAAGATTTGGATTTCTCATGTCTACACTTTGAGTGCAATAGTGGCATAGCCACAACGCTGTAGTTATGCTGCTGTAACCCTGTAGTGTAGACACCGCTTAGTGATGGAAGGGATTATTCCTTCAATGTAGAAACTCCACCTTCCCAAGTGACAGTAGCTAGGTTGATGGAAGCATTCTTCCATCGACCTACCTGCATCTACACCATGGGTGAGATCAACATAGCTAAGGTGTGGGGTGGATTTTTCATACCCTTGAGTACCGTAGCTATGTCAACCTACATTTTAAGTGTGGAGCAGACCCTAGATTAGTATTTACTTCTACTGTATTTCCTAGAAAGTTTACATTTGGTGTGGTACCATAGCTTTCTATTTAACAAATAACTTCTTAGGACAAAAAAAAAAGCAAACTAAAGACTATTATACTTGAAAAAAACCCTATTTTAAACATACTTCATATATATATTTTTGGTTTGGGAAGTTTCTTACCTTTAATGTTCCAGTAGCTAGAAACACCCAGGTAATTCTAACATTAATAAAATAATGTGTTATTGTGACTCCAGTGGTATTTCAAAGATATTATTCTGTTTTGTAAAGACACCCTATGGGAAATTATGGTAATTGAGAATTTTAATACCTTCTGTTTGTTCTACAATACTTGCTTTTCACAGCATATTTTTAATATTAGAAGCCAATATTTATGTTTCTGACACTATTGGTCAGAAATAATATTGACCTTACAGTTAATAATAGCAATTCTAGAGTGATAAATTAATCAGAAATACAAATGGAACAGACACTGACTTTTCCACTTAACTTACAATAAATAATCCTACATTTTTATCTCTATTTTCCCCCGTTTTTGTGTTTATAATCTCATCAGTTTTTATTCTCTTTATGTGAAGGTTTTGTTCTCTTCTACAATCCTGTTTGGTGGGATATTTTTATCCCTCAATGTAAGATATATATATAGCTATTGATATATAGATATAAAATGAGGAATATATATATATAATTCCAGTCTTAACACTGTTCAAAACTCCTAGTTTAGGGCCTGGCTTGTCATCCAAGGACCCCATTTTCCTAAGGACAGACTTCCTTTCATGGACATCATTTGTGCACATACTTTTGAACCTGCAGTCAAATCACAGGCCATATGTAAAGGCTTGCATCTTTTATACTTGTGCTAATCAGACAGTCAGAAGTTCAAACACTCAGAGTTCTGAAATCCTGTCCCCCAGACCCTCTCAATTCAGGCCCCCCTCAGTTCAGTCCCTCATCATCCCTACCGCATCAGTTCAACCCCGCACTCCATCGACCTCCACCGCCCTCAGTTCACCCTCCCAGCACTCACCCCATCTGCTCAGATCCCACAATCAATACAGCCTCCCCACCCCATCAGCCCCCACCCCCTCATTTCAGCCCCCCTGCAGCTCCCAGGCCATAGTTCAACTCTCCTGGCCTCACCTCTGCTCCTCTTAGGGTTCTTCACCAACCATCCTCAGGCTTGGGGGCGGGGGCTGCAATGGAATCCCCTCTCCCACTTCCCAGGCTGGCAGGGGAGCAGCCACCCAGGGCTGAGAATGGGAGCCCTAGCCCCAGCTGCAGTTGAAAAAAAAAATCCATGACCTTTGAGATGTCTATTGCAAGATCATGAGCGAGGCTTAATTTTACTTACAAATCACGTCTCTTGCGATAATAATGTCTGCTCACTGTGAGTGTCCAGTGACAGTGACAGGATACTGCAGAGGGACACTCTTCTAGGGGTTTGTGTACTAGAGACATCCAGAATTACCTGCAAAGTAAGGAAAGGACGGGCAGAGTTCTGTGAGTTTGTTGGACTAGCTAACAGACTGGACTGTCAAAGAGTTGACACACTATCTCTTGCTGAGGCAGAAAAGTA
Organism: Trachemys scripta elegans; assembly: GCF_013100865.1. Taxonomy (NCBI): domain Eukaryota; kingdom Metazoa; phylum Chordata; order Testudines; family Emydidae; genus Trachemys; species Trachemys scripta. Next base: position 56,845,476 of record NC_048299.1, on the reverse strand, counting down.
ATAAGATGGCTTAAAGCTCTGGATATGAGAAAGTATCACAGGACCAGACTCAGGAACCAGGAGCCAGAACCAAAGGTCAGAGCCAGCCAGAGCTAGGAACTGAACATCTCCAAGGGGAGCAGGGCTGGAGTGGACTGGGCAGGACAGGAGCAAGGCCCAGAACAAGGCTGGTTCGGAGCTGGAGCAAGGCAGGCAGAGGAGAGATTGCAGCTGCAGGTGTGTGCATTGAGTGTCCAGTGCTTAAGTGTAGGCTTGCTTGCTTCTTCAGCCAATCAGATGGCCCAGCTTTAACTCAGTTATGCGCATCAGCTGCCCAGAGGCTGAGCAGGGGCAACTGCAAGTTTTCATTCCTGACAAGAACCAGCCACACCAGCTTTGTGTCACTGTGACAGGGAATCCTTAGCTGCGCCTTTAAAGCAACCAGAACAGGGTCCAAGGAATCAGCCAATGGCATAGACCAAACAAATTTAAAAAGAGATCTTGGCCTATGTCTGAATTACATACTGATTGTGTTTAACAGCAGTGCACTTATAGAAAGTCTGCTTGCAGCCAGATCAATTAAAATAAAAGGGCAGGATGTAAGATTCGCAAAACCATCACAGTAATTACATGCGCAACTTTCCAAAAGAAGAGAGAGCGAGGATAGATTCTTATTGCTTTAGTCACCTTATTTCTAAGTCTGACTTCTGTTCTCTATCCCATTTCAGACCCACGTGATCTAGGATCATCATATAGCAATCAGTGTCACTTGTTGCCTCAAAGGCAACACTGCGATTGCTCCTCCCCAGTCTCTGTACTTGACAATCCAATACAAAAATGAAAGCGCCGCTACAAACTGCTGCATAAAAACAGCATCAACTATGTTACTTGTTTAAATACATTTCTAACTTCAGGAACAAAAGCCCCCCCCCCCCCCCCCCCCCCCCCCCAAAAAAAAGCAGGACCAAAAGCGGGAACATTTCTGAAAAGGGATAGCACATACTCAGCAAGAGAAATAGTGGAGAAGAGAAATAGTGGAGATGTTTTAGCTAGGAAATCATCTTCAAACTAAGTAGAATTGCTAGATTAGTAACCCAGATTTAAATTGTGCTTCTTAAAACCCAGCCTTTTAATGAGAGGCAATGTGAGACTGAAGAGAAATGGAGGGCTCTTTAACTGGAAAAACTAAGATGCCTTTGAAAAGTGAAGATGCTGGAAAGGAATGCATGTTGCTAGGTGTCATGTACATTCTATGTGTCACTGGAACATTAACATCACTGTTATTTATAGAAAGAACAAAATTCACATGATTGGAATGAATCAGAAGATGACATGGAGTGACAAGGGAGTAGAACCAGACAGCACCACTTCCCCCTCCTTTGTCTGTAGCAGAAACAAAATACCTCAAAGAAAACCCAGTCCTGGGATTTAGGTTCCCAAGAAAACAAATACCCCCCCCCCCAAGAAATCCAGCCCATTGAGGTGTCCATGGGGAGAAGAATTCATGCTGGAGCAATCTTTTTGGAGAAGCAGTAGGGTACAGTCCAGTGCCCTATAGAGAATGGTAAGTCACTTTCACTGTGCTTTGATTTTTTAAAATCTGTTTTTAAAGGATCTGTGTAGACAACCTAGGGACTGAAGACTGCTTGGGAGAACAATTTTAAATCTGCATTTTTTATTATATGTTTTTGTCAAAAGATATATCTTACAAAAGAGATGGTGAGTTTTTGTTAGAAATGGCAGTTTATTGATATTAATCACAAAATGTCAATTAATTCCATCACCTTTTGTGCAACGGATATTACACCCTTGGCATAACAAAGGAGAGCATTATGAGTGATCAAATATACTTGTTTGCGTTAGTCATAGGATTCTGTATTGTAAAAAGGTCTATTCATGTTAGCATAGTGCTGAAAGACAACAAGTGAATTACAGCTTGGAAAGTGATGGGAAAGACATAAAATCCAAGGGTCCAGAGGCCAACTAACTACAGGGACTCAGCTGAAGGCAGAAAATATATGTTATGTATGTTTTCAATGGATTCTTTCATTTATCCTTTTAAGAAGTACTGACTCCCCAAGTCAAATGTGGGTTAGGCTAGAATTTTAATATTGGAAGTCACTCCATTGCAGCAATTGGGTATTTGAAGAAGCTCCTAACTGATTGTCATGCTGTGTGTTCTACTATGAATAGGGGGTGAATACAGAGAAGTAGTGACAGAAAACAATAGCTGTGGCACCAGATATAGAACTACAGTAATAATACTGAGCTACTATCACTATCCATAGCTTAGATGTAAAATGTATTGAAACTGAAAAACTAAGGAACATGTACCAGGAGTAGTTCTGTGGCTGCTTTGATAAGCTTGAAGGGGCATATTTACATTAAGATCCTTTACACCACTCTGGCAGTGTATAGAGCCCTTCAAGTGGGAGTAAGTTACACTGTCAAAGCGGTGTGTGTAGATGAGAATCTGGACCTTTAACAACAGGGCCATAAAGAGAAAACAATTATATAATCTGATTGTTTTAGAGCAAAGGACAATTTATAGTACTTTTTGTAGCTGTTTTTTGCACAAAACATAACTTATTGAAACAAGGTTTGTAAGATACTATATACATAAGTAACATATATTTTATACACAAATCCAAGATGTGATTTGTGGATACTTATTAATTGCTTTTAAGATTGATGAAGGGTAAGGTGGACTTCAAAAGGAAAGAGGCGGAGGCCACTTTATCTGTGTAAGCAGCTACATTGAATCTGTATATCTGTAGACTGCCAAGTGGTTTTAATCAAAGATGTACTGAAAATCTTGAGTGGACATGTGTTTAGTTTCTGTACCAGAGGGGAACGATCCTGTTGTAATATTAGATAAAAGGAGGGCAGGATGAATAGTTCATACATGTGCTCGAAGATTAAAAGGAAAAGAAAAGCTCTTGAAAAAGGCATGGGGAGAGACTGATTGCATGCTCACAAGGGCTGAAATTCAGCCCACTGCCAGGACCTGCAGGAGGGCCCTATGTACCACTTCACCCCCACTTAAGATCTTAACCTAAAATTTAAGTGGAGCATAGGGCCCTCTGCAGTGGATTGAAATTCACCCCTGATAATATTGTAAGGAATGCTTTCTAAACCTAAAGGAACTAAAAGGCCCAAGTTTGCTTGAAGAAATCTTTCTTGCTACAATGTTTTGCAAATCTGTGAAAGCCATGGAAAAAAGCAGATTGTTCAAAACAAAGATGGGTCAGATCTTTTTTGTTGAATTGGGACAGACGTTTTATACAAAAACAAAGCTGTGAAATCTTTCATGTACAGTAGTTTCCCATGGCTACAAAAACAATTTTTTTAAAATTGACCATAGGAAAAAAGTCTAGATTTTTCCATCAAAACAGCCATCTGCCTTAGTCTTCTGTCAACTGCAAGTCAAGTATATTGTTCAGCCACTCTCCTTTGCTGGCACATTAAACTTCCATAGAGGAGAACTTATTTCAGTAAGCTTTTGTCTACCTGAGAAACTATCAAATTTCATCTCTGGGATGGTATTAGATCCTTTGGGAGATGCAAATAGAATTTTAATTTTCTCAAAGTTTCATGCACCATTTGTTGTTTATTCCTTCATAACAGTATTATTTTCATTATGATAATAGGATTATATTTGTCAGAACATATGTTGTCTTCCACAGCGTAACCTCACATTTCCCCCCAGGAAAACACAGTTGGCACCGGTAAAGAAAGAATGTGAAAACTTTAGCTAACTGTAGCAGGTTACAGGTGTAATATAGCCCTGTAACCATAAAGTTTTAATGCCTGAAAGTAATGGTAATTATCATTGTAGTGAAATGGAATTTAAAATGTATAAGTAAAGATGGGATTAATACATTGCTACACAATTTATAATTGTAATGTTACCCACACTAAATCTAATAAGTGTCTTGAGTTTCATTTCATCTGCAGTCATTTTTAACTTTTTAAGCTTATATTGGTTATGTAATTGTTCTAGCTGAAGTAGATGTGTAGTCACAAGACTCTTTTGTACCTTCAAAAATACCCTCCTAAATACGTGTTTGCAAAATATCATGTGATGACATTTATTCTTCTTGTTCACAAAATGGTGTCTTCTCCAATATTTATATTTATTTATTAAGAAAGAAAGAAAGATTAAATTATTTTTATTATTACTACTATTCTGATGGTAATTTTTTTCTGGATTTTATTTAACCTTTTCTTAAATTACAGTTTGATTCACAAGTCTTTGTGATCTTGGTGGGAACATATGGTTCCTATTCGCTGTGGTGAATGAACTACCCAAGAAACAACACATGTATGTTAATATAACATGCAGACAAATATGTGCATCTTTTCAGTTTCTGTTTTGAATGCAGTCAAAACTATTCTGCATATTGGGGTAACTGAATGAATCTTTGAAAAGATTTATAATGCTAATGTTGTTTGGATAGAGAAAAAAACACAAGTGCAAATACCAGCCTCATTTCGACAGTACAGGTGTGTAATAAGCCCATATAATTAAACCAAAGATACATAATGATTTGTTGTTGGTTATGCATTTACAACAGCTGATGATGTTCTTCATATGTGGTTCATGAGTTAAGAAAATTACCTATGATTCCACTGTTAACCAGGAAGATTCCTTGTGGACTTGAATACAAAAACATTCTGCACCTTTTATAAAGTGGAATCTCAGCACTGCCTGTAATTTAACTTCCATGTTACAGCAGCTTTACCTAAAGATGATTAAAAAATGTACATTAATGAAAAGGGTCATTTTTGTCCCTATAAAAATAGAAAGGTAAAGATATCAAAATGCATGGCTTCTAGCAGTCCCCTTAGTGTGATATACCAGTGTGTTTAATCACCAGATTACACAGAAAGTATGTTTTACTGCTAGGCTCTTTATATCACAAAATTATTGTAAACAGTGAACTAAAATTCTTTAGAGAAGAATAAAACAGGCATAAACCCGGGATACTTAAAAATCATTAATCAGACAGCAGTCTGAATATCATGGGTTTAGTTACTTCAGATTCTACACTACATGCCTGATCCTTCAATCACTGCACCTCACATGGTCATTTACAACTATGCAAAGGGGATCTAAAATGCAACGATGGTGTGAGCAGAGAATACTTATTTGGTAACATTTCACACAAATGCACATGTATTTACATCACTGAGCCTGATTCTCCATTATATTGCCCCTTCTTGTCACGTACACCTGTGCAAAGTGGGTGTAGAATGTTATGAAATCAATATTCTTCCATTTGCTCACTCAAACATGGTGTTTTATACCCACCTGGCACTGACTGCACATATGTAAATGACCACACAAGATGATGAGCCAGGCTCTTTGAGCTTGATTCTAACCTCACATCGATTTTACACTTGTGTAAATGCATTGATTTCAACAGAGCTACTCCTGATTTACACTTGTGTGATATGAGACGCTGGTTCTTTGACTTCATCAAAACATGCATTTGTGTGTGCTCAAAGTTTAAAAAGCAGTTCTATATCAAATAATCTTGAAGTCTAAGCAGAGTCCACTATGACAATGAATACCTGCAGAACATTTGGTTCATTTCCTGATTTTTACATACCGAAAATATTCTAGAGCATTTTTTTTCCTGATAAACCTCTGAACTGTTTATGGCAAAAGTTGAATTTCTTGGTTATACCGCAAGTTTAGAGGATTTGTTCAAGTAAACAAAATATGGACAAATAGGCTAAAAAAGTAAAGGCTGTAACAGACACTTCATATCAAACCAATACTCCTGGAAGATAGATCAATAACATAGGCTTGTTTTTTCAAACAGCTAATACACTGATTAAAATTATATTGCACTACAGTGAGTACTACAGTAGTAACAGATGTGATATTATCAGGGTTCGATAGCATTTTCACATAAATTATTGCATAAGCGCCGTTAATCATCGTGTACAGGTGGTATGCCACCTGTTTAATTCAGTCTCAAGCTGATTTACACAATGTTGAGGCTAAAAAACAACAACAACCACTCAAACTCTTCAAACCTGCACAAAATTAGACTTATACTTATGTATCAGTTGCGTATATACAATTATTATTCCATTCAGTTTCTATCCAAAGATAGGGAATGAAAATAGCCCCTCACTGTCAGGTATTTCTTTAATCAGTAACTTGTAGTGCAATGCAGTGGTACTGTTGATAACAGATGGTGTCCAACCTGTCCAATGTGAATTTTTTCCTGCTGTATAAATAGGGATGATTTAATCATTTGTGTTCTTGAGTTCCAATTCTAAAAGATGCATTTCTCCACCTTGAGCTACAGTGCATGTAAAAAGTTCACCTCCCTTTACATGCTAATAAGCTACTAGTGGAGGTGTTATTTAGACCCATTAGTAATGGTCATAGAAAGCAGTAGATATTGGAAATGGGTGCAAAATATGGGGTGTGGCGGCAGAACATCACCACTTCTTTATGGAGAAATCTGCTTCTCAATACATTTGTTTCTAAATAGGTCCATTGGAAATAGGCAATGTACCGATTGGGACACATAACCGGGGAGAAGGAAATGGGGCAAAGGCATAGACTGTGAAAATATGGAACCCAATTCTCAGGTCTTCTCTGGTGGTGAAAAGCAGCCAGAAACCTGGTCTAAAGGTCCTCCTGAAAGGGAATAATCCCTGGTGGCACAAAGCCACCACAATACACTTCACCACCCACTCAGGCTTCCTGGGCAGGAGCCTCTCAGGGTTATGAGCCACAGTGTGATTACAGTGGCCACCATCTATGGTTTTAGCCATAACTTTGCCATGGCTAATCAGACATGAAAAGACACGTGTGGATGTATATGAGTGCAAACAGCATTTGCACACAGAGATCTGGTAGTGTGTACATGCAAAAGCCATTTGCACAAAAATTCTGGATACAATTTTTAAATGTGGGTGCCTAAAGTTCATTTCCTAAATCCATACTTAGGCACTGAGGTTTGAAAATGTTGCAATAAATGGGTGCAAATGATCATGTCCAAAATTATTTTGAAAATGTGGGCCTTATTCACTCCTTTCTTCAGTTTCTAGGACAGCTGTGAAACTAAATTTCATTAGTGTTGGTAAAACTTCTGAGATGCTCAGATAACAGATAAGAACATAAGAACATAAGAAAGGCCGTACCGGGTCAGACCAAAGGTTCATCTAGCCCAGTATCCTGTCTACCGACAGTGGCCAATGCCAGGTGCCCCAGAGGGAGTGAACCTAACAGGCAATGATCAAGTGATCTCTCTCCTGCCATCCATCTCCATCCTCTGACAGACAGAGGCTAGGGACACCATTCCTTACCCGTCCTGGCTAATAGCCATTAATGGACTTAACCACCATGAATTTATCCAGTTCTCTTTTAAACTCTGTTATAGTCCTAGCCTTCACAACCTCCTCAGGTAAGGAGTTCCACAAGTTGACTGTGCGCTGCGTGAAGAAGAACTTCCTTTTATTTGTTTTAAACCTGCTGCCTATTAATTTCATTTGATGACCCCTAGTTCTTGTATTATGGGAATAAGTAAATAACTTTTCCTTATCCACTTTCTCCACATCACTCATGATTTTATATACCTCTATTATATCCCCCCCTTAGTCTCCTCTTTTCCAAGCTGAAGAGTCCTAGCCTCTTTAATCTCTCCTCATATGGGACCCGTTCCAAACCCTTAATCATTTTAGTTGCCCTTTTCTGAACCTTTTCTAGTGCCAGTATATCTTTTTTGAGATGAGGAGACCATATCTGTGTGCAGTATTCGAGATGAGGGCGTACCATCAATTTATATAAGGGCAATAATATATTCTCAGTCTCATTCTCTATCCCCTTTTTAATGATTCCTAACATCCTGTTTGCTTTTTTGACTGCCTCTGCACACTGTGTGGACATTTTCAGAGAACTCCATGATGACTCCAAGATCTTTTTCCTGACTTGTTGTAGCTAAATTAGCCCCCATCATATTGTATGTATAGTTGGGGTTATTTTTTCCAATGTGCATTTTGGGGAAGGATTCAGTCTTTAGCGTTTCTCTGGCAGTATATTAAGAAAATTAAAAGGCAGATGTAATAAAGACTCTATGAACATTTGGAAATGACATTCTATAAATAGCATCACTACTAAGAGTGTGTTGACAGTTTTATTGTGTTAGCTAGTGTCTCCTTAGGATGCCAGAACTGCTCAAGTTTGCTCCATGGTTTACACAGCCTTAGAGTATATCAATAGAGAGTATGTTGGCTCACCCATTTAAATCATTCCATTCCCAAGCATTACGCCTCAGTTATCTTCACTCAAAGTGCTTGCAAGACAACAGTCTTATCTGAGTTGATACTCAGCTCCTGTTGTTCCACAGGAAAAATAAATCACCACCACTACCACCAAGATGAAAAGTCAAATACAAGAACCAATGAGAGAATAATTAGAGCTAAAGAAATGGAAGTGCCTAAAGGACATTGCCCCAGTGAGCTCAGTGCTGAAGTCCTCACTCAGGCAAAACTCCCACTGTAGTTAATGGGAAATTTGCCTTTGAAAGGACTGCAAGGACTTATGGCCCCACAATTGAGGAAGAATGCTTTATCATGTTGGGCTACATAGGGTCACTTGTTGAGCAACAGTAGAATATTTTGTTCATAATGAGAGCTTATTGAGTTTGGTTGCCGTAAGTTTTCAGCTTCTAATTATGGTGTTTAGAAGACAATGGAGATGGCTTAAAATAATAAAGAATGCTGCTAAAACTGCTAAAGCTGCTGCGGTATTACAAAGACAAATGTTGGCTCCTTGTGTATAGTATACATTTAACCTGTCACCAAACACAGAGCATTTTACAGGTAAAATGTAAAAGGATGTATTTAGTAGCAATCAAATGAATGAGTTTTTTGTTTTAGCTTTTAAAAGTAACTACCTGTGTTAAAATGAAACTTTATTAAATTATAAATTAAATATATCAAATACATCAAAAATGTCTGCAACTTGCTTCTGTTACAACAGGAGTCATTATGATGCAAAGTTAAAGGTTTCTAGAACATAATGAAATTCAAACTTGCATTCTTAGCCCTGTTGCCATGGCCAATTCAGCTGAAAATGAGAATTATAGTGAGAGCATTTCCTGGTCTTTGACCCTTCCTGTAGGGTTTTAAAAAGCAGGTTTTATATAGAGCACTAACCTCATTCTGAAGCAATTCAATTATAATAATATGAATAATAAGAGTGGTGTTAAAACACTTTAATAAATTGAAAAGTATTTAAACATCCTTATTCTAAGTTTCAAAAGACTGGGCATTTACCTTCCAGGCTTTCTGTATATATAATGCAAAAGGCTTTGGCAATGAAACTGATAATATTAAAATATATTCTCTAGTCTATATAAATATTTTTCAGACATATGTCTTAGGTAGGTAGGTAGGTAGGTAGAATAGGTTTGATAAATTAAATTTACATATACATTATTTGCATATATTTTACAGATTATTGCACACAGTACACAAAGAGTTGTTGGTTCTAGAGAGTGATATGGGGAACTTCAGTGTTTTGTACAATATTCTGTGAAAATATTCCTAAAAAGTCAGTAAATGTTTTTAAAAACTGTATAGCACATATTGAATATATATTTTAAATCTGTTAAAAGGCTAAATTTTATTTTTATTTTTTGCCTTCAAATGCTAAAGTTAAACACTTTGGCTAAATTCTACTCCTGGATTTTTTGGCGTTACCAGGAGTTTCTTGTATATCTGAAGGTAGAATTTGAACCTTAGTCAATATTGTGAATATTGATATAAAGAACGGGCGTGTTTGACTGCCACAAACTAAAAACGAGTGCTATCATTCAGTTCCAAATTATTAGTTACTTTGCCTCAAAGGTACAAGTGAATCCACTGCAAATGATATATTATTAAACACATAAAGCTAAATGGAGTTGTACACACTTAAACCAGGTCTGATTTGGGCCCATATAACCTTTATTTGCCATTTTACCTGATGATTTATTTTTAAGCTTTGTAAAACTGATCAAGTTTCCTAATGTGGCAGCAATAGGTTGTGTATGTCTCACAACCATCTAGAACTGCCCAATAGACATTTCGCTTAATGCTTGTTTTAATGCGCCTATCATACCATAGGTGGTGTGACAGCATTCCAAATGCAGAGCTGGCCTTGGCTATGTGATGAATAATCTCCTAAATTGTGGTATTCTGTGACAGTCTTCTTAGCATATGTGCAACGTGCCTGAGGTGGCACGTGACCAGGATTCATCACTGAATTTGGTTCACTGGTTGGATCATTAACTTCCTGGCTTGGGCCGGGTACTGAGGGGGAGTGCAATGTGAACACTGATCCATGCCCTCTTCTGTGACACACCCTAGGCCACAAAACTTCTCCACAGACTCGAGAGGGGAATTGTTAATCTAAATAATTGAGTAGACATGTGTCTCGACCAGCACAGTTTGTTATAGTACTTCAGTTTTCTTTAGGCTGATTTTGAAATCAAAGCGTTTGACTGCATGAGCACAATGATCAGTTCTAAACTCAATGTCTTCAATCAAGTGAGCAACCAGTGCAAAGTGTGGCCATGGACAACCACTGCCCCAGTCCAATGACACAATCTCAGCTGCACAAACTCAGTATGGGGAAAGAAGGAAGTATGATTACAAAGCTGCTGGCAAGGATGGGCAGCTCACAAAAGCATGCCACATGGTTAGGCAAGGGGCAAAGGTGGCCCAGAGAAACAGCTGTCACAGAGGCATCAGTAGAACTTCTACTTCTAACTGTACAAAGTAGATGATTCGTAAAACGCACATACTGAGCACTAGTTGTCACTGGAGGTCTGAAAGCACTTTTTACAAGAAAAGGGGTGTTAGCCCTGATGGCCTGGTCAAATTCTAGCAGAGGAAATTACATGCTACCTATATATTCCCCTGAAAAATTTTACTGAATATTGTATTCTTCACTTCCTATAATAAAATGCTGTGTAGGGCTTCCATGTATTGTTAACTAGCTACCACTTTCCATCCAAGATGTTGCATATCATTGGTGAATAAAGCATTACCTACACAGTAAAATACTGAGCGCCTTTAGAACAGACATACATAAATATACTATTATGAGCTTCATGATGTCAGAGGATGAGGACATCAGGGGTGACCTGAGTTAGCACAGGACAACAACTATTTAAAAATGTGCATTTTTGAAATGCCTGTATCTTTTAGGAAAAGATATCTTAACTGACACACTCCTTAGCAAGCAATGTCTGCATCCTTTTCAAGTCCTCACACATTGCCGAGGACAAAATGAAGTGCAGCCCAAGATGTAAAATATCAATGCTGCATTATTCAAACAAGAGCTTCAGTATGTGTCTCTTCTGTTTACTCATGCTAAAAGCAGAAATGCTTGTGGCATAAATGATAGATCAATAAGGTTTTTCTGTATTTAGATGAAATCAGATTCACAGTGCCAGAGCAGAAATTAAAATGCCTCTTACCCTGACATTTCCTAAAAACATCAGAGAGACAAGAACAAGGGTTATTAACAGGATGCTTTTTTTTTTATTAACAGTGGTATTATCTGTGGTATGGTTAGCTGTCTATGTATGTATATACACAGACACAAAATATATATTACATACAAAAAACTATGTTAAAGGAATATTAATGTTGCAAAGTCCACCACTCAAAAGCTAGGAAATACCAGAAGTAAGGTTGCCTGCACAACCTTAATTCAGCCCCCTTTTTGCATATACATTATACAGTCATTAATTACATGAGCACATATTTTTTCCACAAGACCCCTGCCTCATTCAGAGCACAAGATGGATGGTGCTCCCTTGAGCAGTTATTCAACATGCTGTTTATCCTCATCATTAAATGTGTGGCAATGTACCTTATTTACTGTACACCATTCAAATCCTGATCTGAGGATTATTTTCTCATTGGTTTTTCTATGGTACTCGTCACTGTAAAACATGAGTACTTCAAAAACATTAATGAATTTATTGTCCCAACACCCTTCTGAAGTGAGGTGGTGTTATTATCCCCATTTTACTGATGGGGAACTGAGGCACAGATACAGTAATGTCAAAAATGTCCATCAATTTTGGGTGCCAGTCTGAGGTACCGATTGACTGATTTCTCAGAGAATTTATCATTGTACATGCTTGCATTTCCTATATATGTATTTTCATATATAATTTCCTAAATTTTGAGTGATTTTGCAACCTTGCCCTTTTATAATAGGTTTTGTTTTTTTGGTAGGCAATTTCCTAGATGCTTAAGAAAACAAACTTGAAAAAAAAAAACAGAAATTTAATCATGTGTCATCATATTGCCACCCACATGGTTCGTCAGCAAGGTTTGAACCTTTAGATTCCCTGCATGGACCTGTGCCACTCGAGCTAATGGAATAACTGATATCAATAGTAGGTTGTCATCCTCTGTGTGGACCTGCACTAGAGGGGGATGATACACACTTTGCCAGTGGGTTTCACAGTTATTTGCTGACAGAAGAGGAATGGTGAGACTCAGGAATCTTGGGTTCCATTCCAGGTTCTAGAGAGGAATGTGCTCTAGTGTTTACAGACCCTTTTGTCTATTCCCCCAAGTTTGACCTCTTCTGTCCTTGGCCCTTCCAGCTTGTCCTTATTTCAGTCCCACTCTCCCCCTCCCCCTCCCCATCTCATTGTGCCAGCTCCCTCCCACCTCAGCTCTTCATCCCACATACACCCCTCAGCAAATTGTCCCAGTTCCCAATCCACTACCCTACTCTTTTGGTTCCTTGTCCAGGTCTCTCCTCCATTCCCCATTACTTTGTCCCAGTCTCCCCCAGCCCAGTTCCTTACTCCTCTGCATTCTAGTCATGCTGTTTCTTTCTTGTGCTGTGCGTCAGTAGCAAAAGCATTGAGAGCACAGGAGAGACAGACAATCTTCCTGTTCTGTTCTGATGCCCAGTGACCCTTGACATTTGGGAGGAACAATTTCAGAGAAAGTCCTGCTCAGCCCCTGCTTCCCTGACTGGTTGTTCTTTGGGTTGTCATGTGTGTAGTCTGGTCAGCAGGTAGCACTGTGAGGGAAGAGAGCATGCTCAGCGTGTTCAGAATCTCTAGAGAACTTAGCTGCCAAACTCAAACATGCCTGTACTGAGCATTGCAAACTGAGATTTCCAGCAGTTCATAATTTGGCCAAATATGGGCAGATTTTCACAAGGATAGCAAAAAGCACATCTCTGACACCAGCACAACCCCCTGCCAACTTTCAAGCCTCAGCTCCAATCATTGGGAAGCTACAGTTTCTCGACAAAATGGTTGCAGGAATATTTTAATGTTTCACTGTACAAAATTTCCCCTGCTACTGTTCCCCTGCGTCCTGCATCCCCTTCCACCTGAGCAGCCATGGCAGTTCAGTGGTGCTGTATGTCTTTAATTTCCAAAATACTTCAGAATGAAAAGTGCTGCAGGAAGGTAAAATATTATAATATATATATTCTACTTCTCTGGTAGATGCTGAATCATGATGAATGCTTTACTGGAATATCCCCCAGGAAAGAGATTTAACCTTAATGATAGCAACTGGAAATGACTGCAGTTTAATCAGGATAACATTAGCATAACGTTAGCAAAGTCCACTTAGAATCATAGAAGATTAGGGTTGGAAGAGACCTCAGGAGGTCATCTAGTCCACTCCCTGCTCAATGCAGGACCAACCCCAATTAAATCATCCCAGCCAAGGCTTTGTCAAGCTGGGCCTTAAAAACTTCCACCACCTCCCTAGATAACCCATTCCAGTGCTTCACCACCCTCCTAGTGAAAGAGTTTTTCCTAACATCCAACTTAGACTTCCCCCACTGAAACTTGAGACCATTGCTCCTTGTTCTTTCATCTGCCACCACTTTGAACAGCCTAGCTCCATCCTCTTTGGAACCCCTCTTCAGGTAGTTGAAGGTTGCTATCAAATCCCCCCTTACTCTTCTCTTCTGCAGACTAAATAACCCCAGTTCCCTCAGCCTCTCCTCCTGAGTCATGTGCCCCAGCCCCCTAATAATTTTCATTGTCCTCCACTGGACTCTCTCCAATTTGTCCACATCCTTTCTGTAGCGGGGGGGCCCAAAACTGGATGTAATACTCCAGATGTGGCCTCACCAGTGCTGAAGAGGGGAATAATCACTTCCCTCGATCTGCTGGCAACACTCCTACTAATGCAGCCCAATATGCTGTTAGCCCTCTTGGCAACAAGGGCTCACTGTTGACTCATATCCAGCTTCTCGTCCACTGTAATCCACAGGTCCTTTTCTGCAGAACTGCTGCTTAGCCAGTTGGTCCCCAGCCTGTAGCAGTGCACGGGATTCTTCTGTCCTAAGTGCAGGATTCTGCACGTATCCTTGTTTAACTTCATCAGATTTCTTTTGGCCCAATCCTCCTATTTGTCTAGGTCACTCTGGACCCTATCCCTACCTTCCAGCATATCTACCTCTCCCCCCAATTTAGTGTCATCCATGAACATGCTGAGGATGCAATCCATCCCATCATCCAGATCATTAATGAAGATGTTGAACAAAATCGGCCCCAGGATGGACCCCTAGGACATTCCGCTTGATACTGCTGCCAACTAGACATTGAGCTGTTGATCACTACCCGTTGAGCCCGACAATCTAGCCAGCTTTCTATCCACCTTATAGTCCATTCATCCAATCCATACTTTTTTAACTTGCTGGCAAGAATACTGTGGGAGACCATATCAAAAGCTTTGCTAAAGTCAAGATATATCTCGTTCACCGCTTTCCCCATATCCACAAAGCAAGTTATCTCATCATAGAAGGCAATCAGGTTGGCCAGGCATGACTTACCCTTGGTGAATCCATGTTGACTGTTCCTGATCACCTTCCTCTCCTCCAAGTGCTTCAAAAAGGATTCCTTGAGGACCTGCTCCACGGTATTTCCAGGGACTGAGGTGAGGCTGACCAGTATGCAGGGCCGGCTCCAGGCACCAACTTAACAAGCAGGTGCTTGGGGTGGCACCTGCGGCAATTCGGGGGCGGCAGGTGCCTCACTCCCTCTAGGAGCGAAGGACCTGCTGCCGAACTGCCGCCGCAGATCGCGGCTTTTTTTTTCCAATTGCCGCTGCCGATCACGATCGCGGCTTTTTTTGGGGCAGCAGAAATGCTGGAGCCGGCCCTGCCAGTATGTAGTTCTCTGGAGTCTCCTTCTTCCCTTTGTTAAAGATGGGCACTATATTTGCTTTTTACATCATCCAATGGCTCTGCAATCACATCAACCAACTCCCTCAGCACCCTCAGATGCATTAGATCTAGCCCATGGACTTGTGCATATCCAGTTTTTCTAAATAGTCCTAAATAGTTCTTTCACCACTGAGGGCTGTTCACCTCCGCCCCATACTGTGCTGCCCAGTGCAGCAATCTGGGAGCTGACCTTGTCTGTGAAGACCAAGGCAAAAAAAGCATTGAGCACCTCAGCTTTTTCCACATCATCTGTCACTAGGTTGCCTCCCTCCCCGATTCAGTAAGGGTCCCACGTTTTCCCTGACCTTCTTCTTGTTGCTAACATACCTGTAGAAATCTTTCTTGTTTCCCTTCACATTCCTTGCTAGCTGCAACTCCAATTGTGCTTTGGCCTTTCTGATTACACCCCTGCATGCTCGAGCAATATTTTTATACTCCTCCCTAGTCATCTGTTCAAGTTTCTACTTCTTGTAAGCTTCCTTTTTGTGTTTAAGCTCACTGAAGATTTCTCTGTTAAGCCAATCTGGTCTCCTACCATATTTGCTATTCTTTCTGCACATTGGGATGGTTTGTTCCTGTGCCATCAATAAGGCTTTTTTAAAATATGGCCAACTCTCCTGGACTCCTTTCCCCCTATTAGCCTCCCAGGGTATGCTGCCCAAATGCCCATCAGTTACCTTAAGGAGTCAAAGTCTGCTTTTCTGAAGTCCAGGTCTATATTCTGCTATTCTCCTTTCTGCCTTTTGTCAGGATCCTGAACTCGACCATCTCATGGTCACGGCTGCCCAGGTTGCCACCCACTTCTACTTCCCCTACCAATTCTTCCCTGTATGTGAGCAGCAGGTCCAGAGGACCACGGCTACACTTAATGGTGTAGGCCCACAAGCCTGTCTCCCCCAGCCCAGAAAGAATTAACACCACATCCAAAGTCTCTTCAGGCACTTTTTTCAGGGTACAGTTTTATTCTTTAAACATAGGACTCCCAACATACGTACTACCAAATGCCCATAATACCCTTGACCAAAGCAGGCTGCAGGGGCTCAGAGGCCTTTTTCTGGGCATCTCTTACCCCCCGTCCCACCACCACGCCAAGCCTAGCCACAAGAGCCACCTTGCTTCCTGTAGCTCTTCCTCAGCTATGCTCTTTCAGCCCGTTATAGGAATCTAATTCCCTCCATTCCCAACCACCTGTTTGTAAAAGGAACTCTGGCACTGAAGAGAGGTGACTGACCCCTGGCCTTCTGGCCCGTAAAGGGGCAGGCCTCTCTGTTACAAATGGAACACAGTCAGCTAACGCTAAGTACTTAAGTGATGTTTAACCAGGTGTGTTAAATAGGTATGAAATTCTAAGCTCTAGTTCTTTACAATTAAAGTTGATAAATATAAACTGAGGCCATGTCTACATTTAAACCACTACAGTGGCACAGCTTCCGTCTACCTAGCGCTGTTTACACTGGGTATTAGCTCAATTTCACTATGTTGCTCAGGGGTGTGGATTTTTCACACCCTTGAGAGATATAGTTGGGTTGACCTAACTTTTTAGTGTACGCCTGCCCTAAGTATTTTCATGTGCATTAAGGTGGGCTCAATCAAAGGGAGATGGACAGTTCCAGATGATGGAATTTACAGGTTCCAAAGCAAGCAAACAAACAACAAACAACTCCAATATAAAATAAGGTTATTTTCTGAAAAAAAGGCATTAATTGCAATGTTAACATTGAAAAAACAAGTAATTAAAAGTCATAAAATGCATACTTAACTATAGCTCCTTAACTGGACCCCTGTTCTGTTCCTGTGTCTTACTTTAAATAATATCTCTTTATATAATAAATTATTTTTCAAATAATACAGTATATAATACAAACTGGAATTTCTTATACAACCTCACTTACAGTAAGTATAGCGCAATACACACAAGACAAAATTTTAAACTTGTGTGCCAAAGATAGGCATATAAGTAAAATAGGCCAAGATAGGCATTTAATTGTGTCTATAGGTGCCTAAATATGAATATAGTTTCCTAACTTCAGGCACTCAAGTTTGAAAACATTGGCCTAAACCTTTATATTTGATTTGATTTTTTAGCCTCAGAAGAGATTTACAAAACAAACCAAGTTTGACTCAGAGTCAAAATATAAAATTCTATTTGTCCACAGGACGATACAGATGCTACCAGCACCTACCTTTGGTGAAAACACAAATGTTAAAATAACATATTAATAGCATATAAATATACAATATAAAACTGACAACAATTTTACTTAGATGTTTTATCTTTCATATGGGGTTACATAAACATGCTACTAGAGGAAAAAGCATTCTATAACAATCAAAATAAGCAGAAATTGAAAAGATGGGAAAAGAAGCTGTGATACTCAAAAGAAATCTCACCTAGGCAAAAATCAATGGTGATGATACCCCAGAATGGATCACTCTCTGAATAATTTATCCAAGTAGGTCCTATGGCATCTCAAACACCACCACTCATGTAAATACTTGAATCAGTGGCTCACTTTGTCTCACAAATTACTCAGATGTTTATAGATTCTGCCTGAACAAAAATATCCCTAGAAACACTAAAAATATGTGAAAGAGACTAGAAGAGACACAGAGCACAGAAATTGCTAATTCCCCAGCAGATCAGCAACTGGGAAACATGTCTAAGACTCAAACTTAAAACTATTGGACACCCTTCTTGTAATGCTCATATGCTTCAGATAGATTTTGGTGATGGGGGAAAGCTGGGGCAATCTTTTGTGAATACTATGAACTCGGTCATTCCTTGGTAACTTCTACAAACTTACTTTGAAGTGCCCAACCTTTTTTCAATTGGCTCTCCTTCAGTATTTCACTTCATTACTTTGGGGGAGTCTGGGGGAGGTCCAGTAATCTGTGAAAATGAAGTTCAGTGACAATTCTGAGTGCTAAAAAATTACTCATATAATAGAAGGAGGGGTAGAATCGCACCAAATGTCAAGGGGTGGCACATCTGCATGGCTGAGATAGCAGCCTATGAAATGAATACTAGATTCTGTATATAAATTGAATTGTTTTGGATTTTAGAGCTACATGGGTGGAGATTATGTCTTCTGGAAGAGAAGACAGATTCTGGGTCAGTGGGAATAAATCTGACCGAGAGTAGGCAATGAATGAATTCTGGGGAGGGGAACTGGGCGGGTTAGAGTGGGTGAGTAGCTTGACCTTGACCTCATTCTTTTTTATCTCTCTCTTCCTTTCTTCTCTTCTTTCCTTTAGTATGAATGAATGTATTGCTGTGTTGTCAGTGAACTGGGAGGTGTGTGAGTCCTCTTTGTGTTGTGGTTAAGTACTACTTGACACCTACATCCACAGTATATTCAAACATGTAGAAAGTACATGTCAGCCCTGAACCTACCACGGGAGGACAGCCAGCTAGTAAAGGTTGATAAAAATACTCATTGTCCAAAGGATGTATTCCTAATTCTTTAATACCTGTGTAGTGGGGTGGCTGCCCCCCTCCCTGAATTTGGGCTGCAACAGACCAGTGGGCCTACACAGACAGGGAGCCAATCAGAGAAAGCCTTATAGGGAGCCAATCAGGGCCCAGATTGGAGGGAGCCAATCAGGGCCAGGCTCAGCCCTATAAGAAGGCTGCAGAGGGCAGGAGCAGGTGGTCTGTCCTAGGTCTTTGAGAGGAGAAGGTCTATCTCCAAGCTGGGAGATTAGCACCATGGACAGTGCAGTGCTGGACAGGCTCCGGGAGTAGAGGGGAGCTCTAGCCTAAGGCCTGCCAGGCTGCAGTCCCTGAGTGGAAGGGCCTAGCGGGTGCAAGGAGCCATAGAGGGAGTGGTCTAGGGAAGCGGACAGATGAGGGGAGAGAAGGAGGACAGCGAGGCTGCTGCCAAAGGGTCCCTGGGCCGGGACCCAGAGTAGAGGACGGGTCTGGGTCCCCCCACCCTCCTTGCAGTACACCCAGCCATTGGCCGTAGAGAGTGGTCCTTATAGACCACGCCAGATCCCTGATGGGAGGGATTAGACTTTGGGGTGTGTGGTTGACCACGGTGGCTGGAACATAGAGACTGCTGATTGACACCCCCCCCCCCTCCGGAAAGGGGTGTGGAAGGACTGAGGGGCACTGTCGGTGGGCAGTGGTCCTGAAGAGGACGCCGTGAGTTGGTGAGCGACGTGGGCTCAGACATGCCAACCGAGGGCGAGATGACCGTCGGGACACCACCAGGAGGGGGCGCTCCACTGGACTGAGCTAATTCCCGAAACGACCAGTAGGGGCGCCAGGTGGTGAGTCCCAACCCCGTCACAGCCTGGTTCAAGTTCTTGAACTTCCTTTCAGTGATAAGCAGAGTTTCAGCAGAGATTTTAAAGATGGAATTGTATTAATCTGTTATCCAGGGGTCAGCACCACCATATTGCATGACAAACACTTGACAAAATTACCGGACTTAGTGTCAGACATTGGTGGGGGGTTATGTCTTTCAGGCCTGGGCTACACTACTGCAGTAAATCAAGCTAACTTTAGCAACTTCAGTTACGTGAATAATGTAACTGAAGTTGACGTTGTTAGATCCACTTACCATGGTGGCTACACTGTGCTGTGTCGATGGGAGAGCATTCCTCCTCTCTGCCCTGGAGCCTCCCTCCCCTGCCTGCATATGCTGCCTCTTGGGGCCAGGCACTGAGTGAAACCAGAGAGCCCTGGCTGCCTGCTTCCCTCCTGCCCCTGAGGCCCCTGGGTGGTGCACTCCCTTCCCTGCCCCAGCCCGCCCTGAGCCTGAGCTGTGCCTCCGCCCCCAGTGCTCAGGGAGTGGAGCCGGAGGCAGCGTGTAGAACTGCCTGGGCCACCGTCGGCTGCACCTCCATCAGCAACAGCAGGGATGGGGAGCTGCTTGCGGGGAACCACCCAAGGTGACCATGACACTTGTGTCAGTGTATGGACATGTTGCCGACCCCTGCTGTTATCTGCAATGAGTTTTATTCATAACCTTTTCCTCACTTTTATCAATTATTTTTATTATGCAAGCATTTATATGGTAAATTTTTGTTTAATATACAGTTATATCACAAAAGAATAAAGATATTACAATAAAATGAGGATGAAAAGGAGTATAATATAGAGAAATGAGGGATGACAATACCACAAATATTTGATCTTCACTCTTGTGGTTACTAAGGGTACGTCTATACTTACCTCCGGGTCCGGCGGTAAGCAATCGATATTCTGGAATTGATTTATCGCGTCTTGTCTAGATGCGATAAATCGATCCCGGAAGTGCTTGCCGTCGACGCTGGTACTCCTGCTCCGCGAGAGGCATACGCGGAGTCGACGGGGGAGCCTGCCTGCCGTGTCTGGACCTGTGGTAAGTTCGAACTAAGATACTTCGACTTCAGTTATGTTATTCACATAGCTGAAGTTGCGTATCTTAGTTCAAAGTGGGGTTTTAGTGTGGATCAGCCCTTAGTCCTGAGCATTTCTTGACATCTACATAGCAGCTATGTAGTGTGGCCTCCTTTGTAGTATCCTCTTGGTCTACACACATGCATAGATGCATCTACACACATATACACACACATGTGTGTGCACTTGTGTGTATCAAAGGGAAGGATTCAGATACTGATGGGGAAATCATGATAAGATCAGAACTTTGTTTCAGATCATATGTTATATCTAAATATATTCTGACCCTTCTGAGGGTTCTACTTTCTCTCTGCCCCCGCAACCTGTTTAGTGGTGGCAGTTGAACTCTGTAAGGGAGCTTCTGGGGTCCTCCTCCTGCTACCACTTAATCTCTAGGGGTTAGGGTTAGGTGAGTAGTAATCGATCTATTGGGGATCGATTTATCACGTCTCATCTTGATGCGATAAATTGATCCCCGAACGCACTCCCCATTGACTCCGGAACTCCACCAGAGCGAGAAGCGGTAGCAAAGTCAACGGGGGAGCTGCAGCCGTTGATCCTGCACCGTGAGGACCCGAGGTAAATCAATCTAAGATACTTTGACTTCAGCTACGCTATTCACATAGCTGAAGTTGCGTATCTTAGATCGATTTCTTCCCACCCCCCCAGTGTAAACCAGCCCTTAGGGAGGCTGGAGACCAACAGACGCCTCAGCATAGAGCCTTCATGTCCCATGTTACCAAGAGTGGCAGCAGAAGTCTTCAGGAAGAGGCTCCTTAGTTTTTATGATGCTGGCCCCTCTGCTGCCTATTTTAATACTGCATTCCTTGGGACTTCCTCAGTAGTAGCACCCCAGAGGGCACAGTGTGCCTGGAAAATCCCAGAGCACTAGAGGAGCAAAGTTGAAAGATGCAGAAACTTAACCAAATGTTACCATAAGGGCAAAAGATTGGGAAGGTGCGGGGGGAGGGAGAAGGAGAGTATATATACACTTTATGGGGTTTTTGTCCCCATCAATGTGTGCCCATGGTAACTGCCATTCATTTTAAGGATTATAGATCTACCTCTTTTAGGTTTTTATACAGCACCTACCACAGTGGTATCCTAAGCAAGTATGCACTAGTGGCTCAAAAGACGCCCTAATACCTAAGCTATAGTGAATTGGAACTGAGATATTGTACAAGGTTATCACAATTTTTAATATAACTGTCAAATCTCATCCACTTTGTTACACTGCCTTTCAGAATGTAAACGCCAAATGGATGTGCTGCCTTTGCTGTCTGTAACCCCCCCGACCACACTGCTCCTAGAGCCAGGAACAAAATCAAGAAATGCTGACTCCCATGATTTCACCACAGTGCCATGATAGGTGAGCTACCTGCCAACTCATGTCCTTCTCTAGGGGCTGGTGCACAGAGGATAACAACCAACTCCTTTAGCTCAAGCAGAAGAGGTTGGTGCTGTTGATCTGAACGTCTGGGTTTACATCCTGCTCAGGGCTGACAAGAGGAGGGGGGAAGCCAGTACAAATTACCGGGCCTGGCGGTCCAGAACGGGGCCCGGGGCCCGGCTCCCCCCCTCTGCCCCCGTCGGCCCTGTTTTGCCAGTCCGCCTTTGCGGGGGGGGGCTGAAATTTTTTTTCACCGGGGCCTGAACCTGATCTCGGCGGCCCTGATCCTGTTGACAGCCCAGGGAGGAAAAAGTAGTGTGTGATCATACAATTAAAGACTGCATCATAATACATCTGCACAAGAAGATCAGAATTAAAGGTGCACAAGTAGCCTTAATGCCAGGGCCGGCTCCAGGCAGCAGCTTCTCAAGCAGGTGCTTGGGGCGGCCGCTCCGGAGAGGGGCGGCAGGTCCAGGTATTCAGTGGCAATTCGGTGGATGGTCCCTCACTCCGCCTGGGAGTGAAGGACCTCCCGCTGAATTGCCGCAGCAGATCGTGATCGCGGCTTTTTTTGTTTTTGTTTGTTTGTTTTTTGTTTTGGTTTTGGCTGCTTGGGGCGGCCAAAACCCTGGAGCCGGCCCTGCTTAATGCTGGCATTTTCTAATACTCTGCTTGACTTTTCAACCTTAATGTTCTTTTAATGTAGGGATTTTTAAAAGAGGTAATAGATACATCTAGGAACCCCACTTACTGGGGGACTGAATGCCTCAGACCAATGAGTTACAATTCTTTGATCAGCCAGCCACCAGTATGAGTTCAGGCCAGCTCAGGAGGGATTGAAAGTTTTCCATTTCTAATGGATGTTTGATGTCCCCTATATGAGATGAGTTTGTGGGCTCTCTGCTCCAGTTTCCACATCACAACCTCACCTGTTGCTTTACACTAACTGGCAGATTCAGCAGGGAGGAAAAGAACCGCATGGATTGTGGAGCCTGAAGTACCCCTGTTGTTCCCAGAGGAAATCCCTTCCAGATAGGACTGAGGCATGCCGGCCAGACAGTGTGTGAGAAGCTTGCCATGCTGCCCCCTGTAGATATATAGAAGACTTCATTCATCAGTGCAGACCAGGACTGGCCTGGGACAGAAACATTGCATCCATGCCCCTTTGCTCTGGGTATGCCCCCATTTCTCGGTGATGCCCACAGCAGGGAGCTGGAGTGATGTAGGAGCGTTTACACCATCAGGGGTCAGTTATACTAGCGGAGCAGTGCAAAGTGGCTGTAACGTGCAAGAGAACTTGGCTCATGTTTATCTTATGCATAGAGCTGAATGAAAGTTTCCCATCAAAATATTTTTAATGGAAAATTATCTTTTTTCACCTAAACAAAAGGTTTCATCAAACAATTGTACTTTCCTTTTTGACAAATGTTTTTAAAAAACCCAGAAAAATATTCAGTTTTTCAGTTTTCAAAATGAACTTTTTTCAGTTTAGTGTTATTTCCCCTTTTTGCTTTCTTTTCTATTTTCCATGTAGTCTCTGGAAAAGGAGAGGAGAGAGAAAGGGGAAAACAAACAAAAAAAATTGCAGGAAATTTTGAAAAAAATGTTTTCAAAATGATTTCTAAAAAAATAAATAAAATAAAATAAAAAAATTGACCAGCTCTAATTATAGGTTATCTTATAAAGAGAACTGAGTCCTAACAGATGTCACTATTGTATATGCTTACTTTCTGATTCTGAGCCAGAAACTGCTTACCTTGCTCCTGGGTTTATTCCCCTTGCTTTGGCTCTAGAAACACTAGTCACATGTGTCAGACAAGCAGGAGTTGGCCCTTTTATCTGTACTATAGATGATTCTGTATTTTAATTTTAATGTGGTGTAGCTTGAAAGCTTTTCTCTTTCACCAACAAAACTTGGTCGAATAAAAGATACTATCTCAACCACCCTGTCTCTATTTTAATGGTGATCATGGTAAAATCATTTCTACATCTTTGAATGCACACACACACTTGTGTACAGTAGAAAAAGCTTAGAGTCTGCATGTGATTATATTAGTCTCTCTCATGCACACTCTCTAATCCTTTCTATTTTACATAAAGGTTTGTGCCTATGAAGGCATAGTAAAGAATTATAGAGCATTCACCATTAAAATGTGTACAATTCTGCCGTTCACCTAATTAACATTTCTGTAGTATCTGAGGTCTTCCCTTTGCAAGTGAATGGAATATCTGTGTAAGGTTACATCTGCCATTTGCAAGTACTTAAAAGGCAGTGACTAATGTAATAGTGTATATCTAGAATACAGTATATTCTAAATTCCATTTCCACAAAATGTAGCATGGTTCTCCTGTTTGATTATAAAACCATCTAATAATTCTTATTTTATGGCATTTGCTGAGTGAAAGGGGCCATGTTACACTTTGCCCAAGCACAAACCTCTACCTCAGACTTTTCAATCCACTATTTATCCAAAATGAAATATTTTGCTAACTATGTGCTTTCAACAATAGACTGCTCTAAGCAGCTGCATTATTTGTTTTTAAAGGATTCTATATTTGACCTGTTATAAAAAAAAAATAATGTCCCTGTTCTTTGAAAAAAGCATGAGGATTAAAAAGGTTTTAAAATATCCTCAAATGTTAATTAAATACAGAATTTCTTCTTGTTTCCTTTGTCAATATGTGCAAAGTCAGCATCAGAGAAGCTTTTGCCTATTTCAATCATGGATCCACACAGAAAAATCTTAGTCCTGTACATACCTTTCTTGGAGTAATTTTAAGTTTTCCCATGTCCATTAGGCCCTTACAACCTAATCTTGCTCTGCCAATTGCTCCCATGGTGAGATCATTAAGTAAATTATTTTAAGATCAAACAGCCTGCAGTGACAATGGAGTTCCATGTAAGGTAAATGCTTCAAAGCCCCCCTTCCCCCACCCTCTCAAATTATAGCTCTACAGGCTATTCATCACCTCTCGATGGGGCTTGCCCCACCATTACTTGGCTTTTTGCTGCAGGCTAAGGTAGCACCACTAATTGGCCTTTGTAACAAAACTGACCTGTGGACAGGATAAAACTTGTTTGGAGCTTTAGAGACAAAAATTATTCAAGGTTAAAAACACATGAATGCCACAGCTACGTCACCATAATAACTAGTGAATGAATTTCTTCCTCTTGGTTCTTAATGTGAAAGAATGCGTTCATGTGCCCACGCCAAACAAAAGCTCCTTCAGGTAGTTGAACTAGTTCACTTTTTTTTTAAGCTCAAGGACAAGTAGGTCTATCATTTCCTTTATTTCTTTGGAGCCCCTCACAGTGAGGACCCTTTGATCTCAGAGAATAATGGTAGATGGAACAATTTAACTGCTTCATACAGGTGCAGAGAGTTTATTTGACAGATTGTGGCTTTTATTTCTAGCACATTAGCTGTGTGCATACAAATGGACTCTTGACAGATTCAAGCAGGTAGATCAGAATTAAAAAAATAAAATAAAGCCTCAACAAAAGCTTGGTCACACCTGCAAGGATAGCACAATTTGAAAATGCTGCATAAATTAAAGACAGGTAAAGCCATTAAGTTCCCCTGCTGTGAATGAATTTTTACAACTGAGGAAGACAGCGTGTGGGTGGGAAAGAAGCTTGAATGAGTAAACAACAA
Source organism: Trachemys scripta elegans (assembly GCF_013100865.1). Classification (NCBI taxonomy): domain Eukaryota; kingdom Metazoa; phylum Chordata; order Testudines; family Emydidae; genus Trachemys; species Trachemys scripta. Next base: position 56,819,821 of record NC_048299.1, on the reverse strand, counting down.
ATCATCCAGACAATCTCCTTCTAGTTTAAAGAGCCTATACTCCGTCTGAGTTATTTTAAAATAAATAACTCTGCTAGCCAAGCCTTGTACTGTAGCACCTAAATTATATTGTCTATAACAGAGGACTGAATGGATGGGAGAAGCAAAGTGAAGGAAAGCATTTTCAAATCATGTTTACTCAAACCGGCACTTTTTTCCCCAAAGGATGATTATCTGTGCAAATTATCTTACATTTACAGTTACTCATGATTACGACTGCTGAAGTGAAAATCTGCCCTTTTAACTTTGTAAGCTGTTTTTTTTTTTCTTTTTTGGTTTTTCACTTAGCTTAAGTGTAGTTAAAATGGCTTGTATAAGATGCTGTTCAATAGCCTACCATCAACAATAACAAGTCTTCTGAAGATTGCTTCTTTAGACTGATACTGCTTATGAAAGCCACTCATTAATTCTGCATTTATTTCTGCTCTTTTCTGTTTTAAATTTGATGTTGTCTTCTCAATGCATTCCCATGCTTCCAGTAATGTCTTGTCCTTAGAGGCCTTGTCTATACTTGAAACACTGAGGTCTGGTCCACACACAAGTTTTGTACCAGTATAGCTATTTTACTTAGTGGTATATATATATTTTACCAATATAGTTATACTAGTACAATGTCTAATATGGAATTTAATTGTACCAATATAGTCACAGCAGTACTTGTGTGTGTATAGACAAGTCCAGAGAGTAGTTTGCCACTGATGATAGCAATGGTAAAAACTGTAGAGTAAATCAGTTTCCACCTCTGCCACTACTGGTAGAGAATTACAAGTCCTAGTTTCACTGATGAAATACAGTTCCCAGAAACTGAATAAGAGCAAACTATTGTACTGAAGGCTGAATACTAACAATAGCCGTTAGCCAATATCACAGATATTTGCATACAGGGCCAAATTCAAAGGCGACACAAATGGTGGTTTCTTTACACATTGGTGTAACTTGCATACTAAATGGGCTAAAATAGCAGGATTTCAGTCTACACTTAAAATTTTATGAGCATGGCTATGTCAATTAAGGGAGTGATATTTTGCTGACATAGGGATGCTGGTAAAAGCCCTAATGTATGTGCAGTTATATCAGTATAAGAAGTCCTTATACCAATATAGCTTATGCTGGTTCCCAGAATGCCTTTTCTAGTGCTATCCTATCCCCCACGAAGGAGAGTAGCAGCTGGGCCTGTCAGTGACACTGCAGTTCTTAAGAGTGCCAGTCTGCCAGGGGAAAAGAAGGAGGCTTTCAGCAATGCAGAGAGGCAGTCCCTCTGTGCAGTGGGAGATGCCTTTCCCTATGGAGCTATAAAATCACCAGAGTTTGAAGGCCATACCCCTAATTCCACCTGAGAGAAGCACTTTGAAAATTCCACCAGGCAAACCCAGGTGGGCTCTCTGGCCCCTGTAGAAGAGGCTGTTGAAGGGTACAATGTGTCATTTAATTTATACAACAATATCTGAAAAATAACTCTATTCCATATTAAATTCTTTCGTGCCCCTCATTGTATCAGCCACCATAGCTCATGTCATTCCAGAACAGTAGCACCTAAAGGTCAAACAAGCTTTTTTTTTTTTTTTTTTTTTTTAGTTAAAAGCAAACACTCCTTTGGAAAAAGCCATAGTGTGTGATTGCTGAAAGGTTGGCTAAGAGACACAGTAATATTTCCTTTATGCAGTCTGCTTCAGTGGTTTCCACAGCTGGAATCCAAATAATAAATGTACCATCACCAGCCACCAAAATAAAAAGGATGTGAAATGTATTAATAATAATATTTCAGCAAGATCTAGTGCAAAAAAATGGTTTTAAGACTTTCCATATTCTACTTGTTTGGTCTTTTCTATTTTAACGTAGGAGAATAAAATATGCTGCTTTAGACCATATTTCTGTTAAAGCTACTACAGGTTTATGAGGGTGCTAAAATGGTGCAGCAAACATAAAAATTAGCATCACAGTTTTGTAGGGTTATTTATTGCTCTTATTTAACTAAATATATGGTAGTTATTGGCATTTCCATGTAAGCAGGTTTGTTTTTCAAAAATTTGAATTCATGTCTGGTATACAGTCAATCAATCTACATTTGCACAACACCTTTTTCAGACAAGCTCCTTAACAAGCATTCTGAAATATCAGATTTACATTAATACCCACTGAATCAGAAGCCATTCAATGCAGGACTGAAATTTTTTTTTAAAATGTAGTTTGCATAGAGGTGGGTACTGGGTTAATTTCTACCAGGGTTACAAAGTCTAAAGGCATGGTTTTTCCATATGTTGTTTATCATTTTGGATGAATATTGGTGTAAAGCAGCACAAAATCAGACAGCAAACAGTGTTTTGTTTTGGTTTTTTTATGAAAGCAATGGATTTTGAAAGAAATAAGAGGCATTGGTGATTCAGTAGGTGGCACTCTTCCCTCTGAGTAGATATTGAACTAATGTCCTGGCTCGGAGTTGTCTATGGGTCATTGTGCTGTTGAGGTGTAGCTGTCTTTCAGATGAGCTACAAAACTATGGTCTTGACCACTTGCGACCTTAAAGAATCCATGATAGTTTTCATGAGAGTATGGGTGTTAATCCCCATGTCCTGCCCAAATTTCAACTCTGGTAATTAGATAATATCTTCAGTGCCTAAATCTTCTACGCAATTTCAACTGGATATGGTATTCACTCTTACTTTAGGTCATGAACTATTGCTGTACATTATTAAACAGTTGTTGAGTTTCACCCAGAGGTGGCTGCATTTTAGTTGAGGGAAAAGTGGTTCTTATATAAATAGGTTTGTATAATCATTGAACAGTCATTTGGACAAAGCTACTATATAAAGATCCTGTAGAGATAACAAAAATTAATATCCACTTTCGTACCAAAGCACATTTTTAAAGCCTGGAAACAAAGGGAAAGACATTAAAGATCTAGCTAGTCATGCCATATCGGAAAATAAGTAGACAGTAATAAAAGAACAAAATATTTGTAATAGAAATTATTAGCAGAAATGGGCCCAAGCAACAAAGTGCAGACACTAATCAGAATGTTGGGCAGAGGCTGCAGTTTTTGTTCAGAGCATTACAACCATAAAACTCAGCTGCAAAGCTTGGCAGAATACATGTCACACCCTTCTGAGAGGTGGAGTTTCCAATGGAGTGGTGTGCCTCCACACCACCTCTGATGCAGGTCTATGCCTACTAAGCACACTCTGCCCTGTAATATTTACATCTCAGACACATCTGACTCTTTACTGTTCAAAGCACTAGAACTTGAATTGTTGGGTACTGTCAGTGAACTAGACTAGGTGGCCTATCAGGTCTTTCCATCTCTTACTTTGGTGGGTCTGTCATTTGAATTCCAACTGAGAACTCAAAAATTAGGTAAAAAAACCACATAAAAAGTCCTACATTTTCATTATTTTGGGCTTGTATAATGAGGGTATTTAATCTCCTGCTATGTGTTTCCTATACATCTTGATTTTTAAGCCTTGTCTACACTACAGGGGGAGATTGATCTAAGTTACACAACTTCAGCTACGTGAATAATGTAGCTGAAGTCAATGTACTTAGATCTATTTACCACGGGGTCCACACTATGTGATGTCGACTGGAGATGCTCTCCTGTCAACTCCCCTTGCGCTTCTCATTCAGGTGGAGTACAGGAGTCGACGGGAGAGCAATCTGTGGTTGATTTATCAGGTCTTCACTAGACCCGCTAAATTGACCGCCGAAGCATCGATCGCGGCATGTCAATCCCCCGGTAAGTGTAGACAAGCCTAGTGTAATGTAAATGAGAAAGCTAAGGAACTGTCTGTCATTTAAATTCCATGAACTCTTTTTTTTTAATTCAAATGTATGCATACAAATGTTATTCCTTCAAATGAGCAATGAGTGGTCACTGGCCTGGGTCTGGGTACTACTCTAACTATGATAATTCTGATCAATTTGAGGAAATTTATGAGATGATCTCAGTTGGAGTCTGGATTGTATAGTTCCCCTGAAACAATCAGTTAAGAGAGAACATGGACTGTTTATGGACTTTGGATAGCAAAAACTAGCACAATGGCAATGCAAAAAAAGTTAGTTATTATTAACGCACTTGCAACATGTAGCTCCGATCAATTATATACTCTTTTCAATTTCGATGTCTAAAGATGACATGTTAGTACAGCTGGCATGGCTTATAATTTATGAATTTGACATCAGAATTAATGACATAATTACGTATTGCTGTAAAATGCCTATACATGAAATATTAAGTTAAGCTCTATTACAAATAAGAAATATTTGTCATTTAGCACTATTACTGATAATATGGTTTTCTTGGTTTTGTAACCCTTCAGCACTATACCTAATCTGTTAAAGGAAACATAACATCATCTGGCCACAACAGCCTCCTGCACAGTGCAGATTAAATAACCACAATGATTTCCTGTAGTGAATGGGAGGAAGAAAGAGTGGATGTGTTACCCACAAAAAAGGCATGGCCAGTCTGCCTCAACACAGCACATGATCCACATGGCCAAAACCCAGTGTTGGAGGGCATCAATGGGCTCTTTGCCACTTCATCCCATTACTAGCAGCATAGCTGACTGAATAGTATATGTGTAATGTTCAGTTTGTTATGGCTCACACTCTTATTTATTCCCTATTCACAAGTATTCCAATGACTGCCAGGCATTTGTGAAAAAGTTCATGAACCCCAGAAGTTTCATGCATTTTAACAAGAATAATCATCATTTAGCCCAAAATGCAGAATGAAAGTTCATTATCTGGCATTTATTACTCTCCTGTTCAAAAACTTGATTATCCAATAAAGGAGAAACAATATCATGTGACTCAGGTGACCAATCACAATCCCACAACATAAATACCAAACATTTAAAGTAAATAGATTGTGAGCAACCAAGAGGTCAATTTGATTTTTCAGAACTATGTGGTGAACAACAAATACACTCTCTGAAATAAGGATTTGATTGTGAACAATTTACTAATAAAAAAAGGGTGCATTATTAAACAAATTAATTTCATAATTAATGTTATTTATAACTAAAAGTTTGACCAGATGTACACAGCAGTAGCTTGCAATGGGCCAGCTACAAGGATACCCTAGTCCTACAAGACACGATGATACAAAGATGGCAGGGGTTGCAATCATTTTGAAGGACAGGATTAGAATTCAAAATGAATTTGACAAATTGGAGAATTGGTCTAAAATCAACAATATGAAATTCAATAAAGTTATGTGCAAAGTATTGAAGTTAGGAAAGAAAAAACAAATTCACAACTACAAAACATGAAATAACTGGCTATGTGGTAGCACTGCTGAAAAGGGTCTGGGTGTTATAATAGGTCACAAATTGAATATGAGTCAACAAAGCGATGCAATTTCAAAAAAGGCTAATATCGTTCTGGGACGTATTACCAGGAGTGTCGTTTGTAAGATCCGGGAGGTAATTGTCCTACTCTACTCAGCTCTCACAAGGCCTCAGTACTTTGTCCATGTCTGGGTGCCACACTTTAGGAAAGATGACAACAAATTGGAGAAAGTCCAAAGGAAAACACAAAAATGATAAAAGGTTTAGAAAACCTGACCTAAAAGGAAAGTTTAAAAACTGGGCATGTTTAGTCTTGAAAAAAGAAGACTGAAGAGGGACCTGATAACAGTCTTCAAATACGGTAAGGACTGTTATAAGGAGGACTTTGATCAACTGTTCTCGATGTCCATGACAAGTAGGACAAGAAGTTATGAGCTTAATCTGAAACAAGGGAGATTTAGGTTAGATATTAGGAAAAACTTTCTAACTATAAGGGTAGTTATGCTCTTGAACAGAGTTCCAAGGAAGGCTGTGGGATCTCCATTATTGGAGGTTTTTAAGATTAGGATGGAAAAACACCCATCAGGGACGGTCTAGGTTTACTTGGTCCTGCCTCAGCACAGTGGTCTGGACTCGATGACGTCTCTAGGTCCCTTTCAGGCCTACAGTTCTATGATTCTATGTTGGGTCTCAAGATTCCTACTTTATGTTGCAGCAGATTTCCACATAAGCAAAGCCCTTTCAGGGCCCAATTCAAAGCCCACTAAAGTCAATGGGAATCTTTCCATTAACTTCAATGGGTTTTGGATCAGGCTCTTACCTGGGCTGAGTTGTTCACTTTTTGACGTTAGGACCCACAAATATAACCAGTCAATTTGACATGTGGTATTTTCTCAGAACACTTTCCTCTTCTTTTCTTGCCTTAGACAGCTTGAGAGTGCCTATTTTCCTTACCACTTTTCACTCCTCTTTAGTAACCTTCCGCAAGGGTGATTCCGTATTATTTCAGAAGTATCATGTTCCAGCTCTTCAAACTGGTTCATCCACTTGTAGCAAATTATGTATTGTGCAGTGGGATGTTGATTCTGACTCTACACAAGCATTTCTTTACAGGATCCATAAAGAAGATGTAGGTTTTGGTGACATGGTGAACAAGCTCCTGTGATTCATAGTTAATTCCTGCTCTTTACTACAGATAAATGGGTGTGTCCTGGGGTTCTCGGGGTTCTCTCAAATCTGCTTTGATAGAGTTTTAGCAGAGGATGAGGAAGCCACAATAAGTCCAACAATATAAAAAAAACCTCCCAAAGTTGTTGAATTTTCAGAATTAGGATCAGAGACATCAAAAGGAATCTTCTGGCACAATCCTAAGAGTGCCTCAGTTCTGATGAATATAGAAAAGAGAGAAAATCCCATTTATAATTTGTGTTTTTAACTAACAAAATGAAATGCCTATTTTACTCAGTGATGAACTGTTTACAAAATACAGTTTACGACAAAGGCTTTGTAATTGTAAGCATCGTATTACATCTTTTGCTGCATAAGATACTCATAACAAACTCCAGGATTTATACGTATGACCTAAAAAGATCAAGTTGGGTTCCCAGGGTGAAACTGTGGCCCCATTGAAATCAATGACAAAATTCCCACTTATTTGAATGGGTCAGGATTTTATACTGTCTCTCTTTTTGGAATCATCGGTTCTCAGACTGTGATCTGCAGAAAGCTCACTGGTCACTAGGTTTTGACTCTTCTCCTGGTTTTCAGCTGCAAAACTTCATTAAATCCAGCTAAAAATACATTAACTACTTTCCAGCTATTAGTTTGTCCTGTTAGCAGTTGGTGTAATTGCCTGAGGTATGTTATGTGACTGCACATGGGAAGGGAGGTGGTTCTGGAGACAATCTATCTATTAATATAGAGACACATTATGAAAAAGTTTGTGTGCCGTTTTAGAAAGTAACTCTTTAACAACAGATTCAATGTTGTTGTTATCAATCTGACACAATAACCAACAAAACAGATGAAACAGTTAAATTATTGCTGGCTGTTTTTTTTTTTTTAAGATGACATCAGTTCCTCTAACTGAACAACTTATGATTCTAAATTCTTCAATGCAAAGAAAAATCATTTTAGGGTTTGCTGTCAGCAGAAGCATCATGGTTTCAGCAGCTCCATCAGTAAAATATTAGGACAGTTTTTAAAAGGAGCTGTATTCTTAATTTGTTGTTTCTGCACTTATGGGTTTAGCTAGCACTGAACATTTGTGGTGGTGGCTATGTTTATAGGAATAACAAATGAGCCTGCTACCGCTCTGTTTGATTTCTTTAATAAAAAACAAGGTCTGCTATATTATTACATGTACTATAGGATTGTGAATGGCCCATTACAATTAATAGGCGATCCATTTGCCAGAAATTATGGATTTTACTCTTTTTGACCTAATGAATAGTATAGAGTGTTATCACTTATACTCTATATTGAACCATAGTACTGCATAATGTTACTTCAGTCCATTCTGAGATAGTCAAAATTGTCATATTCTTTTTGTTAGAGCAATGATCAAATATTGACATTTCTTCAGTTCATATAAATAGATACAACCTTCTTACATGCAACTTGGTCAATATATTCTGATGTTCACATTAGGGATGTGGAAATCAATGTAGTTTTCCTGTTATTCTTTTATGATTAAATCAATTGAAGTTATTTACTCATAGCAGAAAATACGGGTGATTGCCAACCCTAGGGCTTGGTGAATTGCTTTCTCACTACTGCTGCCCAGTAATGAGAAGGTGCAGGTTCTCTTCAGGGGTTGACTAAACCTGCTCATATATAGCAGCAATCTGAAGTGCATAAATTGTTTATTATTAAGGGCTATCAATGTTTCCTGGCAAAGGGCATCTTTATCATTTGCCGTTGCATTAACATTGACAAAGCAGGGGAATACTGAAACCCAGCATTGTTGATCAGATGGAGCAAAATAACAGACATGAAGCAATTCAGCTAGAAACCCAGTATTCTTGATACAGCTGTGGTTATGTAGAAAGATCAATTAAAGACAATGGAATTATCAGTTAAATTGAATGGGCAAACAAGACTTGTGGAGACACTTTTGCTAAGACTTGGAAACCATTTGGGAAAGATAGAAGACCTAAATAGATTCATATTAAAACTTCTTGTCCCAGGAGCTTAATTTGACATAATAAATGTGGTGGACCAGCTATGTTATTTAAAGATGGGAATAAATATCACTTTGCATACCATATTGCTCTTGTTTATGCAGGGCTATAGTCATGTGTTGGAATACAAATTTTACATTGGTAGAATGAAATATTTACAAGTTAACTTCCCCACCACCACCCTCACACCTGTTTTTTTTTAAGTATGTACACAATTTCTGTAGTGCTTTTTCAGATGAACTCATGCTTCATTCATGAATAGTGTGGTGCTTCAGTCTATTTGAATAACTTGAAGATGTAGAAAGTGGTATGAACATAACACTCAAACTGTGCAGGATCAACCAGTTTGTGAGCCTTAAGTCAGGGAATCCCATGATCTAATTCCATCCAGCTAAAGAACAAATCATGTAGAAATACATCCTTCTCTTACATTACCCTCTACTTCAAGTGAATGACAAGAAAATGATAGAATGGAAGGGGTTAAGCTGCCCAATCTTCCAGAAGACTGTTTTTTAATCACCAGTATATGTGCTATTGGGGGCATGAGGCCCACTATTATTTAAATATATTTTTAAACATATTATTTAAACATCCATGGCCCAGTTGAGGTGGAAGGATTGTACGTGCACGAAAATCCCAATTTGGGCCCTGATTCAGGAAAGCACATGCTTAACTTTAAGCATATGTTAAAGTCCTCTTGATTTCAATGAGAATGTGTTTTAGTGCTTTTTTGAATATAGGTGCTTTCCTGACTGAAAACCCTAGATAGGATACTCTTTCCCCATCTTCATTCTCATACTTTCCCACCTTGCTGTGTTATTATCTCTTCCTCTGGAAGAAAAGAGGAGTATGAGAAAGAGAGAAGTCTTCATAAACCATATGCACAACTAGTCTCCCTCCCATTAAAGCCAATGAGGCAAAGTCAACTAAGATGAGTGCTCATCTGGGGTAATTCTGCTGACTTCCATCAAGTCACTTCATCAACATGAAAGTAGACTTTTGATTAATGGTTGTAAAGCACAGTAGCAAATTAACAGAACTTCTAATGGACCATCTGAACCAGTCCTCCCCATTTTCCAGAGGGGTCCTCTAACTCTGAGACGCCACACAACTAGGGAAGTGTTTCTTAATGACTGGCCCATGGACTGGCGTCAGTCCCTAAGATATGCTTGACACAGTTTTGGAAGGCAGCAAGCCAGCCCCTGGTATCAAAAAGATTGAGAAACACTATGCTAGAGGATTTAGAGCTCTGCCTACTTGATCAAGATGTTTTTATCTGGTTTTGCTTGTACGGGTATTGTACAGTAAACCACCAAGATGTCACACTGAAAATTCATCCCCAAATAATGCTACTTTCATACAGATTTAAACTTTATTATTTTGTGCAAATCTGGATAAATTATTGGTCCACATTATGATCTAAATACTCAGCCATTTGGTTTTCAGAAATTCTTATTCTCTCTTTCTTTATTTATGTTTTTAATTGTATTGCATTTTGACTGTTTATGCAACACCTCAAGTCCTGAGTGCTTTCGGGGGTGGGTGGGAATTGGGCAGATATCACTTTAAAAATGATCAGTTATTATTATGAGTGCTATAAATCACCTCCTGAATTTCAGTTCGTTTAAACACTTAAAGATAATAAAATGAAGAATCCACTCCCCACCCCTAAAAACACACACACCCATACTCTGGACTGAGATCATATTTGCCAAGTTTTAATCAAAAGAGATTTTATGGCTGAGTTTTAAGCTTCTTAAACTAGAGGTATGTAATAGAAGCATTGACAGACCCTTAATTATATCGATGAGACTGAGTGCTGCTATAATAAAAGTTAGGAGCTAATTCATAAAAACATGCCTAATACTCAACACAGAGCTAGGTGAGAATATAAACAATGACAAACTTTCCAAGGCAGCAATGTATTCAGATTTTGCTTGAGAAATTGGGGTAGTTCATTTCTGTTCTTCAGAAGCAGCAGTTTCAGAAACTGAGCTCATCAACTGAAAAAAACACCCAAACTCTAGAGCCTTTGATTCAACAAAACCACTGCAGCTGAGATTTTACAAAGCAACAATTGGAAGCTCAATTCCCATTATTTTTTATGGGAACTGGGCATCCAAATCTTTTAGGAGGCTTTGACAAAGTCAGCCAGGAACTCCAAGACAAAAAAGTGCAAGCGGGGAATATAAAAATATGCATAGATCAGAAGCCCATATTCAACAGGGTCTCAAAGTTAACAGCAGGATCTGAAAGTCAATACCAGAATGAATTAGACACGAAAGGAATGACTTCAGAATGAGCATATTATGACCTGAACATTTAGAATGGGCAACAATGACTGACTGGCAGTAGTACTTCGAATGAAGTGAATGCTAATAGAGGTTGCCAGGGGACCAATTAGAAACGTATTGGAATAAGTCAGCTTGGAGGTAATAAAGGTACTGTATATGCAAATGTCAAAATATCTGAAGGTAAAGTGGGCTCATTTAAGCACTCTTTTAGCGATGGTAAGAAGATCACTTTGTAACATTAGAGACTTTGAGCCAATTTCTGCTCTCAGTTGCACAAGTCTAAATCTGGCATAACTCCATTGACTTCACCAGCATAAGTGGGGTCAGAATTTGTCCGAGGGTTTCTTAAATGTCAGTGGAGTCATTTACTCAGATTCTGAAATAGGGGATATCTGCAAAATTGGTAAGTTACCATAGGTGATTCCTTAATTAATTTGCCCTCACCTTCTTTGAGATGAACTAGTCTGCTGCTTACATCTGGGCAGAGAAATGGATGAGGTTTCCTTCAAAAATGTTCATAGTCATTCATTAATGACACTCCAAGAAAGGGCAGTTTGCCCCTCTTCCAGTACTGTTGCCCCCTCATCAACGTCCTACTTCTTCACCAGCCTGAACCTGGCCACGAATTCCAAGATCATTTTTGAACCTGGCCACTCCTCAAACCATCATCTTGAGACACACGCCCATCAAACTCTAGTGGGCCAGCTCTCTCTGGGTAAACAATCTTTCCAATGAATATATTTATCAGTCATTATAAAAAAATAATGTTTTGCATATAAGAAACACAGTTAAATATCTTGATGACACCTAGTAAATTTTAAATATAATTTTTCATGTTATATGAGTGACAGTCTTCTCGGAAAGAGTTAGGAAACGTTCATGTTATGCGACTGCGAGCTCAATTTGTTAATAAAGACTATACCTTGCCCTGAAGGTTTTTTCCAGCTGCAGCCCCTGAAGCACAAATGTCGAGCATGTATCACACAGAACTGTCAGTTACTACTGGAGCCAGAAAATTGTTGTTTCAAATGTTACAGTACAGGAAAATCGCCTCTCTGCACTTGCTGCCAAAAAAATGACAGCTTAATTTATGCCATACTGAAGCTACATTACAGAGCCATTCAGCCTGGCAGTCAAGTACACTCCACGCTCACATCTTCCCCCTGTGCAAATGCACTGGGAAGAAATACACAGGGACTGTAATAAGGACAATTGGCTGCAGTGTTTTCCATGTCAGTGGAACTAAATACAGGTGAAACGGTATCAGCAATAAATAACATCATCTGAACTTCATATGCAAACCGCAATTCAGCATGTGGATTCTCGAATAATCAGTGAGGATGGCTGACAGAATTGTTATGCATGAAGTGGATTATGGAGAGGTTTGCTTGTGTCAAACCCCTGGGTTTTATGTTGAGGGGAGGTGCTGAGGTATTACCCATGCCTTTGAAAATTATGTCAGTATCCTTGGTTCAGACCTTCAAAACTTGGCAACGTTTACACTTTCTGAAATTAAAAATCTGACAGTATTAAAGCACAGCCCAGTGTCGATATTTGTCATCAAGGTTTTCAGCAAGACATTAAAGATGCACACATTCCTTAAAAATGAACAGCCAACCAATCAAACCCCATAAAATTATCAACCTGAGGTATCCTACATTGCTCTTGTATTTTAAGGCCAAAGCTCAATCCATTTGACACTGAAACAATGATCAGCCACATATTTTGGTGACGTGTTAATAGAATGAATGGAGATTAGGATGTAGGGTTCTTTTGCTTAGTTGATTCATATTAATCCCATCATAATGATTTCAGAAAGATTCCCAGATTTTAAAGAATAATTAAGAACTCCAATTCCCTTTGCAAACTCAACAAGACCAAAAATAGGCTATCTAAATGTCATTTTATTTATTTCAGTTTCTTCTTCCTTTTCCTACTAGCCACAACATTCCTTTTCTACATTCCTTTTGTACCAGCTGCAACATCATGCTCTTCACTTATCTTTAAAATGCTTTGCAAACAATAAGCTGATTTTCACAACAGCTCTGTGAGACAGAAAACAATAAAATAAAAAAGGCTTCATAACATACATCAAATGAATTTACAATGTTTTTAAAGGGTTATAATTCTTCTGTCTAATCTATTTTAGGTTTTCCTATCCCCAAAGTATGTAGTACTATGCTCTAGACAAATGTAAATGATTTGTAAAATGTATATAGTCCTGAATATTATTTAGAACATGCTTGGAAATTCTGTACATTAATAAATAACTGCAGAATTGATCAATAGGTGATGCTTAAAATGAAGTGTTGCTTAGTACTGATTTGAATTCACAGGCTTCGCTTCACTTCACCAGGTTTGTGCCCACATTTCTTTTGATTGGAAAGGTTCACATTCCCCCTCTTCAGAGTTTTAGTTTTAGTTGACCCCAAGATCACAAAGGGAAACTCTTGTTTCACGTTACATTGTGAAAAACAACTAGTTTTGCACGATTTTGATGCTGACTCATAAACCTGGCCCAGGTTCACCCAACAGTAGCAAATCATAGCAAGTCTTTCAGCACAGGTAGGTTAATTGGCCTGTGTGGAGTGGAACACCAAACTGAAACCAAGTCAGACTTGCATTGCTTCCCTTTTAATTGTAAATATTTAGGATGTTAGTATTATCCAAGAATCTTCCATAGGATAACTAAAGGGCAAATTCTGCTCAGACTTGCACCCGGTGCAATCCCATGGAGTTTTCTTTCCATAAGAAATAGGTTCTCAAACTACAAAGAGTAGTGCCAGGTTCCTCTTATTTGGAAAGAAAATGTTGGCATTGAGTTTCTCCAGGATGATTAGCCATCCCAAGTTCCACCATCAGCTTGGCAAAAACTGCTCTTCGTCTATGTACTCATCTCAGCTCATACAAATCTTCTGTAGTTTAACTTTGTCAAGATTTGGAGCCTTTTTATCAAATAGAATAAGGTGGCAATGCGCTAAAGGAAAAATTAGTTTCACAAGGGCAGAAAGTGCTTTTTGCATGTTCTTGTCTCACCTGTAGGGAAGGCTCATTGGAGTAATTAGAGCATGGAGCTGGGGTGTCACTTAATCCCTCTTGGCCTTCGTTTACCCATCTGTAAAAGGGAGAAAATTGCCTACTTTACAAGGTTGTTGTAAGGCTTGACTGATGAACATTGGTAAAGCAGTTGGAGATTATAATTATGATTTATTGTATAGCGCCACAGGTGTTCATAGCACTTTACAGGCAAGTAAAAAGTGCCTTCATGACCATATAATCTTTAGCTGAACGATCAAATACTATTTCATAACTGTGTGCCACAAGGTTTCTTGCACTTTCTTCTGAAGTATCTGATTCTGGTCACTGTGGGAGACAGGATCCTGGTCCCACTATGCAAAGTAGTATTTAGCTTTTATGGTAAAATTCTGTGAATAGCTTGATTTTACATTGATCTCTACTAACACCAAACTAGCTCCACACACAGCTCAAAGCCCTACTGTCAGCAAACCAAGACATATCTATGCCTTAGATAGCTACTAAAGGTAAGTAGATAAAGTCACTGTAGCTATAGAAGCAACAAGTTGTTGGGGGTCTCAAGCCTACAAGAATATAATTCATACCAGCTAGTATGAAAGTTGTGATGTCCTCTGGCTGCCCCGACTAACTCGTTTCCTCCCATTCTTCCTTCTTTACTTCTTTAGAAATGCACATTCCCCTGTCCCTAATTTTTTTTTAACAGAGGGAGAATCCTGCTGGGACCCTTCCCTGCTCCTCTGTAATGTTTCAATATTTTAAAATGAAAATAAAAAGGAAGATGCAGACTGAAAAGGTTCAGTAGAATGGCCATAAAATGGGGTTACTCTTGACTGGAGCTGGTTGAATTATTTGGATTATCTGTTAGTCCTCTTGACTAGTTGTGAATTGAACATGAATCAGTTCAGATTTCGGTACCTATATTTGTTACTTGCAAGTATTTGCCAAATAGTTTATATGAACAATTTTCACTCTCTGAGGTGTTTGCGAACTGTTCACTTCCTATTGGCAATGTGTTATTGATCACATATGTATTGTTTCCTCTTCCAAACTGGATGACTGAAGCTTTTTAGAACAGATGAATCATTGAATCATAGAACTGGAAGGGATCTCGAGAGGTCATCTAGTCCAGTCCCCTGCACTGGTGGCGGGACTAAGTATTATCTAAACCATTCCTGACAGGAGTTTGTCAAACCTGCTCTTAAAAATCTCCAATGATGGAGATTCCACAGCCTCTCTAGGCAATTTATTTCAGCGCTTAACCACCCTGACAGTTAGGAAGTTTTTCCTAATGTCCTCCCTTGCTGCAATTTAAGCCCATTGCTTCTTGTCCTATCCTCAGAGGTTAAGAAAAACAATTTTTCTTCCTCCTCCTTGTAACAACCTTTTACATTCTTGAAAGCTGTTATCATGTCCCCTCTCAGTCTTCTCTTTTCCAGACTAAACAGACTCAACTTTTTCAATCTTCCCTCATAGGCCATGTATTCTAGACCTTTAATCATTTTTGTTGCTCTTCTCTGGACTTTCTCCAATTTGTCCACATTCTTCCTGAAATGTGGTGCCCAGAACTGGACACAATACTCCAACTGCGGCCTAATCAGCGCAGAGTACAGCAGAAGAATTACTTCTCATGTCTTGCTTACAACACTCCTGCTAATACATCCCAGAAGAATGTTCGCTTTTTTTGCAACGGTGTTACTCTGTTGACTCATGTTTAACTTGTGATCCACTATGACCCCCAGATCCCTTTCCACAGTACTTCTTGGGCAGTCATTTCCCATTTTGTATGTGTGCAACTGATCCTTCCTAAATGGAGTACTTTGCATTTACTCTTTTTGAATTTCATCCTATTTACTTCAGACCATTTCTCCACTTTGTCCAGATCATTTTGAATTTTAATCCTATCCTTCAAGGCACTTGCAACCCCTCCCAGCTTAGTATTGTCCACAAACTTTATAAGTGTACTCTGTATGCCATTAGCTAAATCACTGATGAAGATATTGAAGAGAACCCGGACCCAGAAGTGATCCCTGCGGGACCCCACTCGTTATGCCCTTCCAGCATGACTGTGAACCAGTGATAACTACTCTCCAGGACCGGTTTTCCAACCAGTTTTGCACCCACCTTATAGTAGCTCCATCTAGGTTGCATTTCCCTAGTTTGTTTATGAGAAGATCATGTGAGACCGTATCAAAAGCTTTACTAAAGTCAAGATATACCACGTCTACCGCATTCTCCCTATCCATAAGGCTTATTACCCTGTCAAAGAAAGCTATCAGGTTGGTTTCACACAATTTGTTTTTGACAAATCCATGCTGACTGTTACTTGTCACCTTATTATCTTCTAGATGTTTGCAAATTGATTGCTTAATTATTTGCTCCATTATCTTTCCGGGTACAGAAATTAAGCTGACTGGTCTATAATTCCCTGGGTTGTCCTTATTTCCCTTTTTATAGGTGGCACTATATTTGTCCTTTTCCAGTTGTCTGGAATTTCTCCGATCTTCCATGACTTTTCAAAGATAATCGCTAATGGCTCAGATATCTCCTCAGTCAGCTCCTTGAGTATTCTAGGGTGCATTTCATCAGGCCCTGGTGACTTGAAAACATCTAATTTGTCCAAGTAATTTTTAACTTGTTCTTTCCCTATTTTAGCCTCTTCTGATTCTCCCTCATTTTCACTGGCCTTCACTATGTCAGACATCCAATCACCACCAACTTTCTTGGTGAAGACCGAAACAAAGAAGTCATTAAGCACCTCTGCCATTTCCACATTTTCTGTTATTTCCCTCCCCTCATTGAGTATTGGGCCTACCCTATCCTTGGTCTTCCTCTTGCTTCTAATGTATTGGTAGAATGTTTTCTTGTTACCCTTTATGTTTCTAGCTAGTTTGATCTTGTTTTGTACCTTGGCCTTTCTAATTTTGTCCCTAGATACTTGTGTTATTTGTTTATAGTCATCCTTTGTAATTTGACCTAGTTTCCACTTTTTGTAGGACTCTTTTTTGATTTTTGGATCATTGAAGATCTCCTGGTTAAACCAGGGTAGTCTCTTGCCATACTTCCTATCTTTCCTACACAGTTGGACAGTTTGTTCTTGTGCCCTTAATAATGTCTCTTTGAAAAACTGCCAACTGTCTTCTATTGTTTTTCCCCTCAGACTTGCTTCCCATGGGATCTTACTTACCAACTCCCTGAGTTTGTTAAAGTCTGCCTTCTTGAAATCCATTGTCTTTATTTTGCAGTGGTTCCCAGCCAATGGGAGCTGCGAAGCTTCTTTAATTTCAAATCCAATTTATTCATTTGAGGACGGGAACCTGTTTTCAAGTGAATATAAACATTCAAAACAAGCACAAAGGTAGGAACAGTATTTGTGAAAGTAATATTGCCAAAAATGGTAAAATGAACATACCCATGAATATACTTTATTAAAATAGAAACACAACATTTGTGCGCTGTAGTATGGCTTTTTAAGGAAAAATATAACTAGAAATCTACATAGCTGAGCATCTTAAAGATCTTCAACTTTCTCACCAAACAAAATAGTTAAAGCCCCTCCCTGCACATGGAAACTTTAAACTGATATTCAATTTTGCAAGAAATATTAGTAGAAGTCTCCACTACAGAATCAAGTTTTAATACCATTGCATTCCAGCCTTTTTGTCTGTCTATAGAATTCACACCACAGTATTTCAGCACCCAATTTTCACTTCTTATATTGTGGGGAGGAAAGATTAGACCTGATATAACTTAGAGAATTTTTCACTTGACCAGAGCTCAAAGAAGTGTACATGCCTCTGCTTCCAACTGTGCATAAAACTAAGACATTTGTTCAGCTACTGATATACAAACTTCTGTAAACATCAGATGTTAGTTGAATGGATGACTTGCATCTCAGTTTTATTTGACAATGTTCCAATTAGGACTAAACCCTCTTTTCAACACACAGTATTTTGCTCTTGCAAGCAAATTTGGCCATTGGCCATCTCTCCTGTTATTGATGATGAGTCTGAGAACTGCATATACAAATGATTTAATTGCATATATAAATGATTTAATTGCATATTAGATCAATCTAATGTGGATGTACCCAATCATATAATTATTCAAAAGATAATGATTTTGTATCCATTTATCAAAGAAGTTGCATATTTAGTTCACATTTTAGGGAGATCTTTAGTAAGCAAGTTCTCTAGCAACTTACAGGGAAACATACTGCACCTTTTGCTAGTATGCTTTCTTTTCTACTTAACTCTCCTTTACTGAATAAAGTACATGGATGAGTTTTAATGAAGTGGGCATTCTTAAATATCAACATGCAAAAGCTACTTTTTGTCACTCTCTAAAAAGCACTAAACAGTGGGCTATTATTCTCAGCATTCAATTTTGGAGAACCCAAAAAGAACTGGGGCCTTCAAATTGGGGCATTCTTATTGGGGATGCATGAAAGATCCATGCAGCCTAGCTTGGCCAATGGCACCCTCCAATCTCACTGAGCCAATATACCATTGGCTAGGAACATGAAGACCACCACAGATCAGACTAGCTGGCTGGGGTGCCAGCCAAAACAGCTTTAAATCTGTTCAGGGGAGCAGATGGCTAAAAACATTTGTCACATGCTTCTGACATTTTTATTGCAGTTGAATGTTTGCACACTGCTACATCTATGTTCACTGGCTAATTTTTTTCTTCCTTTCCTATCACATAGTTTCATTAACCTAATATTATTTTCCTTTTCTATCGTGCAATAAAAACTTTTAAGCCATGCTCGCCAGGTAGAGGGAGGACCTAGAGGGTTAATTATTTGGCAGTCGGGGTGCAGCATTTAACCTTGTAGCAGTTGGGTGACAGAGACTATGCTTTCTCTCTTGGAGCAGGAATCACTCGTCCTATATGAGGAATGATGGGGTTGATCTATAGAAGGATTTATTGGTTGTATACAAAACTGCATGAGAGTGAATTAGGCTATAGCCCATCCTGGCATTTAACTTTTTATACCACACCCATTATCATAGTATCAGAGAACCTCACTGGAGGTCTTTCAGCTGGAGAGGGACAAATTTAAGGTATCAGACGTAGGAGTATGGCAGTCCCAGCATCCCTTCCTATGGGATGTTTATAGCTATTCAATAAAGTTAAAGCCTGTTCTGTCCCTTTCAAATGGAATCCACTTATCTCTGACATCAATCGTACACGTCTTTATCGAATGCCATCTGTAAAGTTCTGGCACCATGGATTTTTGCTTGCATTGATATAACCTTTAGCTAGCCACTTTTCACTGAATAAAAACACTTGGTCAGAGAGAGGGCTGCTCAGGCAGACTTTACTGATGATTTGATCAGCATCCAAAAATTTTTTTATCACAGCCCAGAATAAATATATCTCCAAGATCTAATTTGTCTAGTATACATTTGGACTTGTATACTTGTCTGTAACAGTGGGCATCTGATGACTACCTATAATGTTACATTACCTGCCCAGGATAACTGCTAATTTTTCTATAAATACTAGAAACCGGTTTGTATGTCATGTTAGATTAAAAAATTAATTCATGTTATTCTGGAAACAGCTCCTTGAAAAGAGAACTCTCCTCAAGTGTCTAATGTCCACATAACACTCTTATTTTCAGAGGGGTAGCCGTGTTAGTCTGTATCCTGAATTCAGATGTATTACATCTGAAGAAGTGGGTTTTTTACTCACAAAAGCTTATGCCCAAATAAACCTGTTAGTCTTTTAGGTGCCACCGGACTCCTCGTCACTCTTATTTTCTGATCCAAGGGGTTTTAAAAATGATAATTGCATTTTTCATTGTTTAATAACAAAGATTTGTGATAAAACATGACCTTTTTGAGAAGATTTCATTGTTCCAATGGGCCCCACCATACAAGAAGGATGTGGAAAAATTGGAAAGAGTCCAGCGGAGGGCAACAAAAATTATTAGGGGGCTGGAGCATATGACTTATGAGGAGAAGCTGAGGGAACTGGGATTGTTGAGTCTGCAGAAGAGAAGAATGAGGGCAGGGCTGGCTCCAGGCACCAGTAAAGGAAGCAGGTGCTTGGGGCGGCCAATAGAAAGGGGCGGCACTCCATCCGGTATTGGGGCAGCACTTCCGGGTCTTCGGTGGGAATTCGGCGGCAGGTCCCTCAGTCCTCTCTTCCTCTTTGAGCTGCCACCGAAGTGCCACCAAAGAAGAAGAGAGGGAGTGCAGGACCTGCTGCAGAATTGCCACGAAGAATGAAGTGGCACGATTGAGCTGTCGCCGATTGGCTTTTTTTTTTTTCCCCCGCTTGGGGTGGCAGAAAAGCTGGAGCCGGCCCTGAATGAGGGGGGATTCGATAGCTGCTTTCAACAACCTGAAAAGGGGTTCCAAAGAGGATGGATCTAGACTGTTCTCAGTAGTGGCAGACGACAGAACAAGGAGTAATGGTCTCAAGTTGCAGTGGGGGAAGTTTAGGTTGGATATTAGGAAAAAGTTTTTCACTAGGAGGGTGATGAAGCACTGGAATGGGTTGCCTAGGGAGGTGGTGGAATCTCCTTCCTTAGAGGTTTTTAAGGTCAGGCTTGACAAATTCCTGGCAGGGATGATTTAGTTGGGCATTGGTCCGGCTTTGAGCAGGGGGTTGGGCTAGATGACCTCCTGAGGTCCCTTTCAACCCTGACATTCTATGATTCTATGAAATGAGTGTAAACCCCAACAACATGACTATACAATCCTGCAAAATCAACATATGTCAATGTGAGTAGTCCATTGTCTCCAGTGGGACCAACCAGAGGAATGAGAGTTATGTATGTACATTTCTGCAGGATCAGGCACATACAGACCTAAAGTTCTTTGAAACTGACATTTTCTAGATGATGAATGCAGATTATGCACTTGCCTCATATGATTAGTTGCATTTATTGGCTTTATAAATATATATTAAATGTTATATTAATAGCTTCTTAAATATAATACAACAAAACCCCACAATTTTTACCACTGAAAGATCCCAGAGCACACTGTGATCCACTCAACTCAGAGCAGGGTATATGATAAACAGGATCTTTCAGACTAGTAACTCGGGAAATAGGGCAAATCCAAGAGGGAGTCATGGGACTTCTACCATTGTCTTTATTACAGGCTGCCATTTTCCCTTTTTTTTATAACTCTTCTTTCTCCTTTCTGTGATGAGCCCTTGGCACAAAGCCTCTATTCAAGAGATTGACAGACTTACCTCCAAGGGCTCCATTCACTCCTGCTGGTGCAGAGGTGTAACTGGCTTCTAGCATTGGAAGCCCAGGAGTGAATCAAGCTCCAAGAGTGTATTAGCAGTATTTATATTGACCATGGAAGATTCTCTGCATCTTGAAGTCTTTAAACCATGATTTGAGGACTTCAATGGCTCAGACATAGGTTTGATACAGGAGTGGGTGGGCTTGTGTTGTGCAGGAGGTCAGACTAGATTATCATAATGGTCCCTCTCACCTTAAAGTTGAGCTGCTTGGGAATTTTTCAACAAAATGTTTTTTCACCGAAAAATGCATATTTTTCAAAACTGAAATGTTTCATGGTTTCCTTAATTCAAAAAAAAAAAAATTTTGATTTTTTTTTTTTGAAACTGTCAAAACGTGTCATTGCAATACTTTCAAAACAGAAATTTAGATTTTCTGGCCAGGAGTGCTAATTATAATTTAAAAAATTGTTGAAATCAAAATGAAACATTTTGATTGACCCAAACAAAATTTTTTTTAGAAGTTACAGTTTGCAAAAATTCTCAAGATTTTGACGGTTTGATGTTTTGTCCCAATGCCAGATGGAAAAATATCCAAAATCGCAAAAGTTGTTGTGGGAAGGGAAAACAGTGGCCTGCCCTGCTTTAGCTGTGATGCTTACTTGAGAGAAGAGAAGGCCTGATCTTGAACAGCGGGTCTAGGTTTGTGGGAAGCTGGACCAAGCTTCACTCTGAATTTGGGATGAGCTCACTAAAAGGTATGCAAATCTCAGGAAACAATTAGCAATCCTAAACTGAGTTTTGACTAGATAATGAAAAACTGAAATCTAGCAAATTAGACCTGTTTTCTGTACAGAAGGTTCACGTAGCTCTCTTGTGGGCTCTGTTCCGAGCTCTGACATTGGTCACGTTACTTAAACTGTCCGTGTCTTAGTTTTCCCATCTGTGAAATGGAAACAATAAAAATACTACATAAATAATACATAGTAAATAAATAATAAAAACATCTAATTCAGGGGGGTTGTGAAGATTAAGGAGCAGATTATTGGCTAGTGTAAATGGTCTTAGCTCTACTGAAGTTACTGGAGCTATAACAATTTACATCAGCTGGGGATCTGCCCCTATGGTTTGTAAAGCACTCTGTGCCCCTCAGATGAACGGTTTGATACAGTAGAATATTATTGTTGTTTATAAGGTGTATATTTGTAGATCATTTTGAAAAGTAACCTATTTTGGTAAGTAGCAAAAGCTATTGATGCAAGTTTCGTGTTGTTAATCATACACAGATGCTTGGTCAATTTGATCTAGTGCGAATTCCTAACAGTATGGGCTCTTTGTAGGGGAATCCCTGGGTGAAATGGAGCCATCATTGTGGTTCTATCCCATGCCCTTATCACACATCACAGAAGAGGTGTGGCAAAGGAAAGAGCATAGGATTGGAGCATCTCTATATTCTGGCTATTTTAGGCTGGCAGAAGGTCCCTTTGGGGCCATAGGCAAAAAGGAGAAAGTTAGAACAGCCCTAACTTTAGTCAGGAACCAAACTAGCCACAGAATCCACAAGCTACAAAGCTTAGCCACTTTCCCTTGGGTCTAGTACCAAACACAGAATCGGGCCCTATATTTTTCATCTTTCACTCTCTTTGTATTCAGGGTTGGGTTTTCTGAAGGAGGGCGGGGGGAGAATCATGATTTAGTCTTTTCCACACCATATTTTCCTTCTTTTCTTTCAGCTGAAACAATGATGTGCACAAGTAAAGGTGCATATGTTTATTTTATAATACGAAAATATACAGGAGTTTTATGTTACAATGCCAGTTACAAACACAGAGACTGGTTTCCTCTTTTAAAGACTGTTTCCTGCATCAGCAGGTGCAAAAGACAATATATAAGCTCATTCTGCAGGGCTACCTTTGGAATAAAATTGTATCTGGTGAACTAAGACATCATTGTCCTAATATGTTACAGAGTGGCATATGCTCACTGCAAAATGGCATATTTGATTGTCTTAATTGCATATCTAATTCTTTAAAATGCTTTGCTTTCATAGTTGTGACAAAACATATTTTAAACTGCCAGGTTATACAAAAATCGAAACTGCTATAATATCTCCAGTGGAAGTATTTTCTGACAATCAAAACTATTTTTTTCTTTATGAAAAGGTTCTATATAGAAAATGATCCTTTAAAATGACAACAAAAAGCTACTGGTATTAAGAGTTTGTATTTGAATCAGATTTGATAATATTTTAACAACTTCTATTTGGAGATAACTTTTTTCTGTTTTGATTTGAGATTCACAAAGGGAGACAGGGCGGGAAAAGCATCTAAATATGAGAAATGTAAATTTTTTCCTTCAAAACTGAAGTGTTTTACAATAAGCAAAGAGCTACATTTCTAGAGACCCGAATCAAAACAACCACCTTTTCCAGCATTGGCTACTGCTTAACTCATTGTGGTCTCTGACCTCCTACAGTATGATGTTGAGATGGAGCAATGAAAAAATATCTCCATTATGTAAACATTGGTAAAGACAATTAACAACCTTTGTGTACATATTTCTTTGATTTCAAGTTACATTTGGGGTGCTACTGAAGCTTCCTTGTTATTCTTTCTAAGCAAAACAAAATCAGGGATATGTCAAAGTACATACAATCACAGTTAGGATGTTTCCATTTAAGTAATAAGACAATTGTCTCCAACATGTGATCCTTTTAAAAACAAAAGGATGGTTGCAAGCAATATCTTTAAGTAGTGCATGCTCCGTATTGACTAACTCCCACACTGATGATATCTTTGATCCCGCATATAAGAGAATGGGATGCTGCAGGTCAACAATGACAGCTACAGAAGAAACTTTCAAGAGTGAAGAGCTTATTATATCAGTGTGTAGGAAATCAGACTCATAGTCAAATGGCATCATAAACATATTTGATCACTGTTCAGGGGGTTTCCAAAATGGGCCACTGGAGAGTCTCCTTTTATTACAGGGCCAACCCCAGATCTAATCAATTCAAATGTGCTTTAAAGCAGTGTTGATTAATCTGGAGGAAATGTCCAAACAAAGGACCTGGAGTACAATACTCCAGACAGTATTTGGTCCTGCCATGCGGGCAGGGGACTGGACTCGATGACCTCTCGAGGTCCCTTCCAGTCCTAGAATCTATGAATCTATCTATGAATATTTACCCATGTTGATATGTCCCTCTCATATGCACAAGGCCAAGGCATAAGTTTCTGCACCTCACTGAAGGCTGACCTATTAGGCTGGAAATTGGACTAAGCTACAAAGAAGGTTGCTTTGGACCTCTCCAGAGGGACCTCGTTCTAGTTCCATTCAGCACCCCTACCTGCTTCAAATGCACTGACAATTTGCTTTTAGGTCTGACAGGAAAAAAATTATTATAAATATTCCAGTTAAAGAGTTAGTTAGCAATGACATCTTTCCTTAACTATAGATCTATACATTGTAGATTCTAGTCTTTAGCAGTGAATATATGCCATTCAGTTAAACTTCCTTAGAAGTTTATGACCAAGGAATCCGTTCATCACCAACGATCAGTGCATGTACCATACATATTCTTTATACTAAACTACTGTCATTACTCCTCTGATGGAATGTACCAGCTCCAACTCCAAAGTTGGTTTCACCTTTGGCCTACAGTCAGGACACTATGTAAATGGGCATTTTATACCACTTCAGGAGTTGGAAATCAGCACCTGCTTTCAGACACTTGATAACAGATTTAGACTTCTTTGCAAGCCTCCCCTCACCCCCCAAACTATCTGAAGATGAAAGAGATTTAGACAGGAAGCTCATGGTGTGTCTGGTAGTCACCAGGATAAGTTGTATTAAAGCAAGTACTATACATAATACATGAAGAACAAATAGGGTATAAAACCGTATACAACAGGGAAGAGTTACTCAATAGATAAGAAAAACCAAAATCTGACGTTAAATATTTGTTCGCCTCATATACGAAGTTAAAAAAAAAATAAAGCATTCTTAAGCCTAGTACAATTTGCCTAGGACTGTGAAGCCTTGAGGCTGTGGTACCCTGTTGAGAAGATAGTTTCTCCCTATCACTCTGATGAACGCTAGGTTGGAATCCTGCCCAGTTACTGTTTGTGGAGAGGAAGTTCCATAAACCCTATTTCCCTACTAGCATATTCATGCAGAACTGCATAGGAGTCAGCTCAGAACAAATAATTAATCTGAGGGAATATTGTCTTTGTTTTGTATTGTCAGAGGCCTAATTGATTTTATTAGGTTTGGTGCAAAATACAAGTTACTACATATGTTTATATACCTCAGACATGGAGATGGAAGGTTCACAGAAACCTTTAAAAGAGTCCTGGTTTTGATAAAAACAACAAGGAGTCTGGTGGCACCTTAAAGACTAACAGATTTATTTGGGCATAAGTTTTCATGGGTAAAAACCTCACTTCATCTGAAGAAGTGAGGTTTTTACCCACGAAAGCTTATGCCCAAATAAATCTGTTAGTCATTAAGGTGCCACCAGACTCCTTGTTGTTTTTGTAGATACGGACTAACACGGCTACCCCCTGATACTTGGTTTTGATAGGTGGCCTTGTTTTGTTTTGTGGGTTTTGCTTTTTATTTTTAACTACAGGCTTTGACTTTAACATGACATAGCTCTTCAGACACATGACCCATTCAATGGTGTCGTTCAGTGTTAGTCTAATCAAAACATGTTAGCCACATGAATATTTGTGAAATGTACAGATGACAGCTTCACTATATGCATCCAGGATGAACTATCTCTTCAAATGAATGACATCAATGTAATCTCTCAGAATTCAGCAAACTATAAGTCATGTCAGCTATGTTCTACCAACTTTACAAGACTGTAGGACCCTAATCAATCTCACAGTCATGTTTTTAATCCAAAATCTTTAACCTTGCCCATTTACAATGTCATGCCTCAAAACACACATAGCAAACCAGACTCATTTTCTTTCTTAGAAATTGTCCTTAATAATTTCTGTACTTGCTGACTCATAAACAATGTGATTATCAGGGAACTCTAACTACTTCCTCCAAATGATTTTCTTATACAGAGTATTATTTAGGATGCTATTTTAAATTGGCTGAAATCTAAAAATAAAATGAATCATTAATATAAAGAGATGCTATTTTATTTCTATTTCTAATGAATATATATATATTTGCATTCATAATTTAGGAGGACAATCTAATCTTCTAGCTACAAACCACAAAAATTATATATTAGAGCCTGATTGTATGCTAAAACCATAGTGCTGCCAAAAAACAATTAACATACTGCATGCTGGCTTGATAAACTAATTAATTTTATAATTAACTAATTAATTTTAAACGGTTTAATTTTAAAAGATGCTAAAAAAGAGATCTGATAAAATACAAACAATTCCAAATACCAAATTGTGAAATATGAGACTTGATTAAACCTGTTAAATCAATAAACCTGATAAATATATTTGTACATTAATTTCAGGGGCTACATCAATACTATTAAGAGATTACAGTACATGCTCTCATTTCAAGGCTAAAGAATGCTCCACTGTACGTAGGTGCTGAGGAGAAGAAGGCTAATGAGAAAAAGAGTGATTGTGACAAGCAATTATGTCACCTATGTGAATAGCTTAATTTTCTAAATTAGCCACTTTGATAATTATGACATCTCATTTGTCTTTTAATTCCAGGAGCTGTGAAGTTTACCTTTGATAATTTTTTTTGCAATCAGATAAGAGGCTTTGATAAGCCAAGGGTCTATTATATGCCTGAAAAACTCACATTTCAGTCTGATTGTGTCTGCTCATCTGCTTGAGCTAGAGCAAACAGCACTCTTCACAAGAGCTCTCCAAACAAGGCTTCCACTCCTTCTGTTTGCACTATTAAAAAAATGTTTGTTAAGCAAATTAATAATGTAAATAAGACTGCAAGTGGGAATGCTTAGCCTGCTTAAGAGTGAAAGCAAACAAACTGTTTTCAAGCACTTTTCAAACCACTTCAACAACAGCCGTTTGCATACAAGCAATTAGCATGCTAATTACAAATAGTTCTTATCTACTCATTATAACATTTCTAAGATTCACTGACAAATGTAAAGGTTTTTTGGTACTTATTTTGACTTGTAGGGGATACAAAAAGTTTGTATTTAATTAAATTAATCCCAGAAAATAATATTTTAATTTTTTTTCCTGTGCTGAGCTATAATTCAGGATGATGCTAATATTCAGTAAATAATACTGTGTGCATGCGGAGGTCATGTATGTATTTGTACCACTATGTACTATATACTTTATATACAGAACATTAAAAAGAATATTTTAAATGATTTTTATAAATACCTGTGACTGTCATTATCTTTATTCAACTAATAGGCTGATTAGCTCTTTGGGAGCTGTAGTAATAACCACCAGCTGGGGCCAAGTTTGGCCACAGGACTGAGTGATCAGCGTTCTCATTGGAAAGCACTGGCAATATATTTCAAAGTTGCTGAAATATAACTTCTATTCCTTTTTAAAATGTTAATTCATTTGATACTTATTGAAAAACGTAAGTTAACCAAAAATGAATATTTTTACCCTAAACCAACACTAACATTTTCCTATTTCCAATTATTTCTAAAGCTGAACATGATTTTTGTTCATCCATACTTTGAATCACCAAGGTGCCAAGATTATCAATACCATATTAATATGGTACCACCTAGAGTCTGGGCCATAGACCCTATTGTGTAAGGCACTGTACAAACACAGAACAAAAAGATAGTCCCTACCCCAAAGAGTTTATAATCTAATATGTCTGCTTCCTTCTTCTTAATAATAGAATCATACTAATGTAGGACTAGAACGGACCCTGAGCACTCATCTAGTCCAGCACCTGTGCTGAGGCAAGATCAAGTATATTGGACCATCAGAGACAGGTCTTTGTCCAACCTTTTCTTAAAAACTTCCATTGACGGGAATTCCACAACCTCCCTTGGAATCCTATTCCAGTGCTTAACTATCCTTATAGTTCGAAAGTTTTTCCTAATATCTAACCTAAATCTCCCTTGTCGCAGATTAAACCTGTTACTTCTTGTCCTATCTTCAGTGGACGTGGAGAACAATTGATCACCATCCTCTTTATAATAATAGCCTTTAACATATTGGACGACTGTTATCTGGTCCCCACTCAGTCTTCTTTTCTCAAGATTAATCATGCCCAGTTTTTTCACCCTTTCCTTACATGTCAGGTCTTCTAAACCTTTTATCTTTTTTGTTGCTCTCCTCTGGACTCTTTTCAATATGTCCACGTCTTTCTTAAAGTGTGACACCCAGAACTGTACTGCAGCTGAGGCCTCACCAGTGCTGAGTACAGCAGGACAACTACTTCCTGTGTCTTACATGTGATACTCGTGTTAATACACCCCCAGCATGATATTAGCCTTTGTCACAATTGAATCAGTTGTGCGGATTGGGCAAATTGACTCATATTTAATTTGTGATGCTTTATAACCCCAGATCCTTTTCAGCAGGACAGTTATTTCCCATTTTGTAGTTGTGCATTTGATTTTTCCTTCCTAAGTGAAGTACTTTCCCCCTGTCTTTATTGAATTTTATATTGTTGATTTCTGATCAATTTGTCAAGGGTTAGTGTCATCCAGCTTAGTGTCATCCACAAATTTTATAAGCATGCTTTCCACTCCATTATCGACTCGATACATCCTCCCAGTTTGAGATGGAACCATCGATAACCAATATTTGAGAATAGTCTTTCAACCAGTTGTGCACCCATCTTATAATAATAATATATATAATATAATAATTTCATCTAGACTGCATTTCCCTAGTTTGCTTATGAGAATGTTATGTAGGACTGTGCCAAAAACCTTACTAAAATCAATCTAGATCACATCTACAGCTTCCCTTGTATCCACTAGGCCAGTAACCCTGTCAAAGAAGTAAATTAGGTTGATTTCACATAATTTGTTCTTGACAAATCCATGTTGGCTATTACTTATAACCCTAGTATCCTGAAGGTGCTTGCAAATTGATTGTTTAATAATTTGTTCTAGTATATTAGTAGGTATCAAAGTTAGGATGACTGGTCTATAATTCCTGGGTCCAATTTATTCCTTATTATAAAGATAGTTACTACGTTTGCAGTTCTCCAGTCTTCTGGGATCTCACCTGTTCTCCATGAGATAATCGCTAATGGTTCCAAGATTGCTTCAGCTAGTTCCGTATGCAGTCTAGGGTGAATTTCATCAGACCCTACTGACTTGAACACATCTAACTTATATAAATATTCTTTAACCTGTTTGTTCCCTATTTTGGCTTGTGTTCCTTTCCCCTGTAGTTAAGCATCCGGTCATAATTTACCTTTTTATTCTTTTCGTTGCATGTTGTTTTTGTTATTCTTTTTGTTATATTTCACATACATTTATGTGATTTTCTCGTCTTTGTAATTAGATGCGCCTAGAATCTTTTATAATAAACTTGAGATTTTCTGTTAAAGAAAAATAGCCAGATTTTAAGAGGTGATGGGAATCCACAAGTTTCACTAAAATCACGGGGAGTTCAGAGTATGCAACTTCTCTGTAAAAGCAGGTTATGAGTAGAACTGGGCAAAACTTTTTGACAAATGTGGACATCTTGAATTTTTCATACCATCAAAAATAATCATAAGCCAGTTAATGTCTGGATGAGATTTTCCTGCTGACTAACTAAAGCTTCCAGCTGCTGTTCTAATTCTTCTGTTTTATTTTCTCATGTCTTTCTACTCTGAAGGAGAGAAGTCAACAGCTGGAGTCACACAAAGGGCTTGATTGATGGCTGCAGGACCCAGATGGCAAACTCTAGAAAATGTTGATGGCAGATATCTTTACTGCTGGAATGGTTTGTTTTTTCACTGTTCACTTAGCTGAGGCTTTTACTAAACGTTGAGCAGTCACTTCTTGGCTAACTCCATTCAAGCTGCATTTGGATCTCGCTGGGATGGCTTTGACCTCATAAAGTTCATTGTTTATATTCACTCTTGAACATGAAGAATTTGCCACCTGATATGCTCTCATATTCCTATATAAATAAATAAAATAGCTGCCATCCATGGGATGTTTTGACTTTACTTTTATTGCAGAGAAAATTCGTCCATAAAAACCATGTCATGCTGTTTAAACATACTGTACATGTTATGTGGGTTATTTATAGAATGGTGAGAGTTTTGAAAGGCTAGTGCTCGCTCTTTATTTAACAGGTCTCTCAAGTCAGTAGCACGCAGTAGGGTACTAGAAAAAAATCTCTGAGAAATATTGTCATTTGCAAAGTCTTCCACCTCAACTACTCTCCTTCTCAGCTAAAACTAAAATTCTTGTATATATATAGAAAGATTGGAATTTTTCAGGCTCCCTATTCTCATCCCAGGCTTTGTGGGTGAACACAAGAAGCACAAGGTGTTTTGTAGGAACTTGTTTGCCAGAATTTGAAAATCTCTCAGACGGGTCACTTCAACACAAGTTACATTGTGTAAAACAGCTGCAGTTTTAAAGATAAGCAGAAGCTTCATCTACTGGTGATTCAGGCGGCTGTCTTCCCTTTCAGGCAATATTGTACTACTGCCTCAGCATAGTGCTAGAGTTCCACCAATCCTGCATCTTTAGTTTTTTCTAAACATTAGGAAGTGAATGTTCTGTAATGCATGTTTTATTGT
Organism: Trachemys scripta elegans; assembly: GCF_013100865.1. Lineage (NCBI taxonomy): Eukaryota > Metazoa > Chordata > Testudines > Emydidae > Trachemys > Trachemys scripta. The sequence continues at coordinate 56,789,074 of NC_048299.1, read as the reverse complement.
AAAATTATTGTATAGACACACAAGTTAACTCTGAGCAAGTGGTCCAAGTTTTACAGACCATCAAAAGGATCATCCTTTGGTTATTTGCTACTTGTTAAATTTCCCCCTGTAAATTAAAGTTGCAGGGCCAGACTCAGACTTGATGTAATGGGTGCAAAACCTCCTTTGACTTGCAGGCCAGAACCTGGCTTGAAGACTATTGACACATCTTTCAGTCCCTTTATATTAGAAAAGGTCTGAATCAACAGTATCATTTTCCTTCACTCTTTCAGTGGCTTAGGATATATGACACACATTTTGGGAAGGGCACCCAGGCATCCCTAGATCTCAAATATTGAATAATATAGTATATAAAAATAAAGAAAAAAAGTTTTTTTTTTTTTAAAAAGAGAGAAGTCACTGGGCAACCATGAGAGATGAAGCATGAGAGTGCTAACTACTAGTAAAACAAAATAATTTTGGAGTATTAGCATCAAAGTGCCTGATCGAAAGCCCGCTGAAGTCATTAAGGCTCAGATCCTCAAAATTATTTAGGTACCTAACTCCCATTGAAAACAAGGTCATGATGCATACGTACTAGGTCATGCTGTGCGGAGGACAACATTTTGTATAGAAAAATGGCGTCCCTCTTGTGGTGTGACCTTGCATGTATGGTGCATGCGAATCACACTGAGTGGAGGATGCCATTTTGCTCTTCAAAATGGCCCATGCTGTCTTAGGTCTTGGGAGGAAATAATTTATTAAAATGGGGTTGTGCTGGCAAAAAGTTTGGGAACCGCTGTGTTACGTCTGATGTCCTGAAAACTATGCAGCAATAGTCTAGAAAATATGCCACAGTGTACAGTTAATACCCCAAGATGCCTGGGATTCTGTAATAACCCCAAATTGCTACAGTAACTCATTGACATAGATGTTCATGAGAATACCGGGAACCAAGGGGATAGCCAATGAGAAACGGGGCGCGCCCAAATTAGTGAGGTGCAGAAGTATGAATAAGGAAAAAAGGATTGGAATCCTTCTGCATATGTATGAGCCTTAGCAGGCACAATGATAACTCGGAATAAAAGGGGTGCTTGACCATGTGATGGGGGAACCTATAGGAAGACGGTAGGATGGCAACCACTGGTGATGATGGTAATAATGATGAAGATGAGGAGAAGGAAGATAATGACTGACACTCCAAGGTCCCCTAGCAGGAGATGTGAGTGATGCTAGTCATAGGGCTACACACTTTGCTCTCTCTCTCTCTGGTGTTGTATTTCATTGTTTGTCTCTTTAGTAAGATTCTCCATAAAAGGATAGTTGAGAACTTCTAAGTACATCAGTTGTGGTCATCGTTCTTTGTGTGCTCCATTATAATGATAATCCTTATGGTGATTCTCACTCTGCTAATCCTGGTACTGTAGTTGTTCAACAGGCCGAACCGTTAACCGATGTCACTGTAATCTAATATAAAACAATCAACAATCAATATGTTATTCCAGAAATTAATAGGCTACAGAACATAACAAAAATATCATGATGTAGGCCTCACTACATATCATTTAATTTTTAGTTATGTTGTAGCATCACAGAGGCACTCTCATTGTCAATATAAACACACAGATTAGGTTCCTTGTTTTCTGTGTCGGTTCAATTGTTAAAGAATGTTGATTTTTGTGAAGAATTCTGGTCAAGAATCCATTAATCTGAAATCCAGTACTATTACAAATTTTCTGGACTAAAAATTAAGGTTTTAATAAGTTTAGTTTGCCTTTCTTTTTTTTTGTATAGAAGAATAACATCTTTCTTCCACCTATTGAAATTTTCTTTTTTATAAAGCATCTTGCTTCCATATTATTAATATCAGTTTTTGTTCTAATAATGGACTCTTCAATTCTGGTCAGTTTCCCTGGTGGATTAAGAGATTAACGGAATTGGATCTTAAAAACAACACTAATCCACGACTGGATCTTGGAAGCAGGATAAACTGAAGGGGAAATTCCACATTTGGAGGAGTACATGGGAAGAAAAAGAGGAGATATTTTTGTAGAAGATTTGAACAAATATGACAACTGTTGGAAACAGTTTAGATGTTCTATATTGCCAGAAGTCCCATTGCAAAGGATTAGTGAGGGTAGTGCAGACGAGGCAGGCAAAGGTGCAAACTACTGTAAATACAGTTTATCAGATGGTTGTAGAAATTTATCATGGAGATTTCAAAAAAAAAAAAATATATTTTTTTTATATATATATATGAGAGAGAGTATAAGTATCTATAAATGTATATCTATAGACAAATATTAATCTCTATATATGTACACTGAAATATTCTGACAATGTCCTTGAGGAAGAACATCTGGTGTCACCACATTACCTAGCACTTGTTTCCTTTTAGATTATTCAGGATCCGTTTAGACTGAATAATAAAAAGATTCCCTGTGATCTTTTATCTAACACTTTTACCTGTATTAATGCATTCATCATTCTCTTTTTATGCTGCCATCCCTGTTTTATTGTCACTCTCCCCAGCACATTGTTTGCATCCATCCTAAAGTATTCTTATGCAGTGCCCTGTCACAGCTTGAAAAATATATGGTTTGTTATTCATTCTTTGTTGAACTTGTTGGGTTTTTTCCATATTGACTTCTTAGGTTCTTACATTCCAGTCTCTTATTCTTATTACTAATAATAAATTCTAGCACTACAGTCAATTTTATTTCAAGTAGAAAAACCTGTCATTGCTTTGTCGCTTTTTGCAAATCTCGCTAACATAGCAAACCTGAAGTAAATATCAATATTTGGAAAGTTAGAGTTTATAGTTTTATTCCTACAATTTTTAACCTTTCTTAGTCAGGGAAAAACAACTAACCATTCTGATCAAGAACAAAATGATTTTTACTATATATACACCTTATTACACTTACCTTTCTTTTATATTGGATGATGTTTATAGTGATAAGATGTGCTGTGGTCAAATGTTTATAACTATACCTGGAATTCCCATGATGTCATTCTGGGTTACAATCCAGACCCATGAGGGACTTTGTCACTCCTGCCCTGCAAACTTGGGTGCCTCACAATGCTTTGCTGCTGTAGCTCCTATCTGGGCCTGCCAGCAGGCAAATAACACCTCAGTGTCTGCATAGTTGCAGCCTGCCAGCCACACATTAGTCACACTCTGGCTTCTACCACCCTTGGCTACTACTTGCAGAGTGACCTCAACACACTCCCTGTACTGTATTTTTCCCCAAAACAGGTGTTCTGCACTGTCCAGCCCTATCCTGAACAGTCCAGATATATTAGGTCCATTGCCCCTCTCGGGATCAATATGTAATATTGCTACCCTAAATGGAGTTACCCTCACAGTTCACAACACTGTATTAGTTTTGATTAAAGAATAAAACAAGTTTATTTAACTACAAGGAGATAGGTTTTAAGTCAGTACAAGTATAAGGAATTAAAGTCAGAAATGATTACAAGAGAAATAAATACAAAATGCTTCCTATACTAAAACTTAACAAACTAGACTCAAGGTGAAGTCCCTTACCATATGTTTCCAGTAACATTGCTGACCAAATTCTCAGGGCAGGATCTGCTCCCAAAGTCCAAAGTCTGTTCCTTTTGTCTTCTGAGGTGAAGGAGAGAGAGACTAGAGACAGATACAGAAGAGAACTTGGGGTGGTTTTGCCCTTCACTTTTACAGTTCAGTCACTCTTTGAAATGCATTTTTCTGAAGGTTATCCCTAGATAAAGTTCATTCCCACTGTGAGGATGGAGTCAAGGAGTCTAGTGGTGAAAGAGGTTCCATGCTGTTGTATGCTAAGATGCAGATCTGTTTGTTCCTGCTTCCCTTCCTTGCCAAAGAGTGGTCACTTGATAGCTGATTGTCCATCAGCTTTGATGAGAACTGGCTAGAGGTGTCAGCTTGTCCTTTGTCTTTGAGAAACAGATTTATCCACTCCCCAGACTTGTCCAGTAAATGCACTTCAGTCATGATTTCAGCTTATGTTCATAACTTTACATATAATGTTGCTACACACATTTCACCATGATATTGACCAGCAAGGTATTAGTTTTCAAACGATACCTCACAAGGCATATTTTGTACAAAAATTATTACAATGGTGTGTAGGGTGTGAATACAAGGTTGCATTCGATCACACATGGATAAACCCTGATAAATTCACTTTTGAAATCTTGGCCAAGGCGTTCTTGGTCATCAGTCCTGAAAATGTGTTCTCCATTCTTCAATTACAGAGCAGTTATTTTTATATTACCAATAAATTCTCACATTCTGTCTCCCCTGGTGACTGTAAAATCTTCTCCCCAAGAGGAGCATATCATGGTAACTCCAGATAAAGTTTGTTAACCACACCTTCATCTTGACTGGCTCATCAGCATGCAAGTGTGTCTGTGTGTTTTCTTTTGGCTCAAATTTACTGGCTTTATCAAGCTGTTATTTGTGCTTGGACTGATATCTTAAGCTCCATTCAAGTTATTTGGTCTTATCTATGAAATTTTAAATGTTTCTTTTTTATCAAGACTCTTAGATCCATCCTACCAAGCTAATTCCTGAAACCTGAAAGTGTTGCCTCATTTGCAGAGATGGTCAAAAACGTAAACAAAACCAAAACATTATATTAGAACCATTCAAAAAGGGGGTTGTGTTTGGTTTTTGGGTGAACTGGTTCACCAAAATCTAATACTCCAACCGTCCAATATACCTGATTCTTGAAAGTCAGTGATGACAGTGTTGTGGTTCACAAGATAATTGTCCTGATAAATAAAATGTGATTTATTTAGAGGCCATTTTTATTTCTCTAAGAATTCCCCCCCTAATCCTGACATTTATTTAATTAGTCTTATTTTTTGCACCTAAAAATAAACACTAAAAAACGATGGACTTCTATTATGTGATATTCTCATGAAACTCACTTGTGTGAGTGATAGAGAGAGAAAAAATAAGCCAGGTAATGCCAATATATTAACAATGCCGATGTGGCTGTCATGTACATTCTACAAAGCATACGCCAAAGAAAAATGCTGGCATCCTTTGTGTTGAAATATCAGCTTAGTTAAAGGATTCACGATGAACCATTTGTCTTTTAGCCTAACCCCACCAGTTCTGCCAGCAATTCTCGGTGTCTGCCAAAATGAAAAAGAGAGAGCTGCCAAGGAGGAGGATTTCAAAGTGTGATTTTTGTTTTGTTTTGTTTCAGTTTCTCTTGGTCTTAGAGATATTTTATTGCCTAGAAAATCAAGCAAGTTGGATGTTAAGATAAGTTAATCAGGAAAGCAGTCAGTGGTGAAGGCCCCACTTAGGCTAACCTTTCTTTTGAGTCTTTACATCAAAATGGAGGGAAGACTGACAAACATACATTGGCAGCAGAAACTATGTCAGTGGGAGAAGGTTTCCCAATGACATTCTGCTGTCCACACCGACGCTTCTGTCGGTGTAACTTCTGTCGCTCAGGGGAGTGGTTTATTCACACCTCTGAGCGACAAAAGTTCTGCCGACATAAGCAGTAGTGTAGACATAACCTATGTTATCAGGAATGACTCAAACCACTAGATAAAAATAGGGGGTTTTGTTGATATTCATTTTTTGTAAAACAACTGTAAAAATGTGCAGAACTATGTAATTGCTAGGACTGTGTACACAAAGTCCTACAATTTGTGTTATATTTCTCCATACACAAACTGTAAATGGATAATCAGATTGAATCACTTTTATTTTAGATTAAAAAGAACAACTCCTCAAGGGCGAGCAAAAATGTTCTATAACAGATCAAATATCTCCTCCATATCAGTCTGTACTGCAATGAATGCAGAATGGCTGCCACTTTGTGCAGACAGCAGTCCTTGGTTGTAAGGGGCAGTACACAGAAACACTGGATAGGGAAGCTGTGTTTCAACCATGGTAGTTCAAACTATGTTTATACCATCTTTAGAGCAGACCTACCAACATAGAACTGAATTGACCCCACCTCTGGAAATAACTATGGGAAGGATCTGGAAGGATCAACATGTAGCTGTATCTACATGGCCTCCACTGGCTACATATGTCCCCGGGGACTCAGCATGGTTTAGGGATTACTTTTTCCTGGACATTTCCCTGGGGTCAAGTTGTATGTGTGGATGTGGGGACAATGCAGGTTCCTCCCTACTGAACACAAGCCTAACCTACTCCTTGATCTTGGCCCCTTTCCATCTGTTTTCCACCTACTCCCTTCACTTGGTTCCTATATCCATGGAAGACTCTCTGTGGGAGCCCCAGCCAGAAAAGGGGTGGGAGAACAATGCCACAGCAGTACCTGATCACTACTTTCACGTGAGATCTATCTGCTGCAGATGGAACCCCTTCTCTGTGAATGAGTGGGGAGTGAGGAAGATCTTGGCTACGGCCTTTTTTTCTAATGTAGACAGACCCTCTTAAGTCTGAAAACTCTGAACAAGGAAAATCTCAGGCTCTAATCTTGGGTTGCATGAGACAATAAATCATAAAGCTATTTGGCAGAGGATAAAATTAATCTTTACTTCCTTCCCCCTTTGCATTTTTTTCTAACGTAGGTTTGCAGTAAAATCACACATGCTGTTAATTATTAGATATTCCAATTGACAAGTATCAGAGCCATAAGTGATCCTCACCCCATGCAAGCAAAGCCTTTAGACAGATGTCACATGTAAGTGCAAGCTGATGTGTAAAACATTGATATCAACTATTTTTTTAAATGCTTAATTTAGCATTTATGTCACATTCTACTTAAGGGTGAAATATAAAATTAATATTGCAAATAAAGTAAAAGATTAGCTGATTTCGCTGTCTTCACTGCAGCTGTGTCAGTGTTCACCATTATTATCCTAAAAGTTTGTACTACTGCTCACAGAAGGGTCTAGACGAGTAACTCTGCTATGCAAACAATGCAATGACTATGAACTACTCACATCACAAGCCCCTTTGTCCACTCCACAGCAAACAAAATGGATGATCTAGAGTTTTCAGCTGTTCAACATTTAATGGCAGGGTTTTTTTTTATAGTTCACCTATCATACTCATGTGCAATCGAATGTGTCTTCCATATGCTGTTCTTGCCAACTCTGTCTCCAGCAATTATCCTTTTCTAGTACTTCATTGCAAAACACCTGCCAACAATGTGAAATTTGCAGGTGGTAGTTACAAAGCACTGCTTTTCTCTTATGTTTGCAGGCACCCTGTAGTGACAACTGAGGGTATGTCTACACTACAATAAAACACCCATGGCTGTCCCATGTCAGCTGACGTTGGGTCATGGGGCTCGGGCTGCAGACCTACAAAACTGTGGTGTAGATGTTCAGGCTTGGGCTGGAGCCCAGGCTCTAGGACTCTCCTCCTTTGATCAGAGCCCAGCCTCCACCCCTAGCCCAAAAATCTACACTGCAATTTTATAGCCCAACAGCCAGAACCCCACAAGCCTGAGTCAGCTGACCCAGGCCAGCCAGGGATGTTTTATTGCAGTGTAGATATATCCTGAATGTGAGGGCTCTGACCACTTGCAATGGAGGCCATGACACAAAGCAGGTCAACTGAACTGCCATCTCCATTTACCATTGATCCAGATGACTGTTGAGTATTCTTACCCACTTTTTCACGTGGAGGTGGGTAGTAAAGCTTCTACATTCAAATGCAGAATAATTTCAAGCTAGGTGTTGGTGGAATTAGGTGGCCTTCTTCTTACTTTAAATAATTTTCTTCCTCTGCCCCTTACCTAAAAATTAGATTTTTTTTTTTGTAGTTTAAATGTAGTGAGACAATTGTGAACAGAAATTTTTAGCTAAGACTGGCTAATTGTTGACCCGGGGAATGAAAGCATAACCTCCAGTTACTAGTAAAATAGAACGCTTCTCCTAAAATATGCCATTGCTGGTGACTTGTCATACTGACAGTAATGTGCCTGTATAGATGAAAATTCTCTCTCTCTCTCTCTCACACACAGACACAAAATCATCATAGAAATATAGGTGTTATAAGGGCTCGAGAGGTCATCTAGTCCATCCCCCGCAACTGAGGCAGAACCACGTATACCTAGACCATCCCTGACAGGTGTTTGTCTTACCTGTTCTTAACAACCTCCAATAATCAGGATTCCACAACCTGTCTTGGTAACCTATTCCAGTACTTAATTACCCTTACAGTTAGAAAGTTTTCCTAATATGTAGTGATATTTGCCTTTCACAACTGCTTCATATTGTTGGCTCATATTTAATTTGTGATGCATGATAACCCCCGGGTCCTTTTCTGCAGTACTACTTCTTAGCCAGTTTTTTCCCTATTTTGCATTTGTGCATTTGGTTTTTCCTTCTCAAGTGTAGTAATTTGCACTTGTCTTTATTGAACGTCACCTTGTTGATTTCAGACCACATGTGCTGGAAATATCCATGTGAAAAACTGCAGAATCATGTGATAATCTGCATTTACAGTTCACCTTTGTCAGCCTCAAATACATTTTGGTTACTAATACACCTCTGTTGGGACTACTAGCATCTAAACCTATGAGCACTTTCAAGCATCTGTCTTTAAAACAACCCAGAAACCTCACAGAGAACTTTTTCTCCCCGTGTCCCATAAATATGAAACTTCTCCTCCGCGCCTCTCCATATTACACTGATCTGAAATTTAGGATGGTTGATATGTGCATCATCCAGAGCTTTGAAGAACAGGTTTCAGTTCCATTATTTCTCATTCTCAAGACTAGAATGATTTTAGAGAGCTAGGACTGGGATTTAGGAGCATTTGGTTAGATTACAAGATATCAGACCTTCAAAGATCACATTTTTAAATCTGAAAAAGCTATTTTAGGTAATTTTATTAATAACTTTTATCTGTCTTTCAAAGTCTATCCAGATGGACTCATGGTACTCGAGTACCTGGTATTATGGGCAGAAAGATACAAAAATAGAACCAGTACAGAATTTTAAAACTTTCTCAAACACTTCTGAAGTAGTTTGTCTGTAAAATACATGACGCATACAGAATACATGATGGTGGGGTATGGTATAAACATTTTATTAGTACCAATTTTGGATGACATGTATGACTTTGCCACTCATGAGTAATGCAGCCAACCCAAATTCTTGTCGATAAAACCTTCATACCACACTATCATGTATTTTGTATGTGTGTTTACATTTTTTAGACATGATTATACATATTCCCATACTATTTATTACTCTATACAGACTGATAACAGTTTAATCCAGTACCAGAGGGGTGCAATTTGGGCAATTATTGTGAATGAATACTAAGCACATGGGCCTGCATTATTCCTTGTAGACAAAACTTAGCTATAATTAATATAAAAAGGGTTCATTTTAGGGGCTGCTTGACAGTGACTAGTTTCTGTAGTTCTCCCTGACTTTCTGGTTCCCAGGTTACTAAACACAGCCTAGGCCTTCACCACACAGAGTTTCCTAGGCCTCTTGCTGCTGGCCTGGATTACACAGTCATGAAAGAGACTGCTGGCTAGAGCTGTGGAAATAACTGATTTTTCAGTTTGCTGGCAGTTTTGAAAAAAGAATGAAAATGTTTGTCACACCGAAAAAAAAAAATTATTCAGAATTTTTTTTTTTTAAGCAGGGGCAGAGAGAACAATTCCATTTAATTAACAAGAATTCACAAAATGTTTTGGTTGATCCAATTCTGCTGTATTACTGACTTTCACCACACGTCTCTCCCATTTAAACTAATGTGAACACTAAAGCAGCAAAATATTAACTGGGCATATATAGAATAAAATGTTTCCCTCATTCAACTGGGGTTAACAGCAAGGTAAACCATAGTGTCCAGACCACTGTCTGTGGGGTGATGGATCACATCCCACTGATCACTCATGGGGGAGGTTTGTTAACTCGCAGGATGTACTTCAGAAGAGTTGTGAGTGTAAACTTGACTGCTTGTGGAGTGGTGTCATCCCTATCATCTTCCTCCTCTTGCTTGGCCAGAGGCCACCTCTGACCTCTACAGGCTTTGAAATATGATGCATTTTCCATTACAAAATATCCATTCCTCTGAGCAGTGATTAAAGAGTCTTTGAAGTCACCACAAAGGCTCCTTAAGTCTTTTCCTGGACCAGGCAGTCATGGAAGGTTCTGCTGACATGAACAAGCCCCACTCCTTCCACAGGCTCATAGGACCCAAAAGGCAGCAGAACCAACACAATCCCACTCAGCTGGCCTGGGACAGGGAGGCCACATTGCAAGCTTGGTCCTTCCCTGTGGCCACAGAGCTGTGGCTACCAAGAGCCACGTCTGGTAGCTTGAGAGGGAGGAGTTTGTAGAGCAGGTGTCAGACTGGTAAAGTATGCTGACATTGCCAGGGAAACTACAATGAGGCACAGCCAACTTTGAAAATCCGAGGTTACAAAGTGGTACACTGGCTGTGGAAGCTACTGCAACCCATGGCTGCATTAATGGCTGCACAGTAGCTTACTAGTGCTCTGCTGCCTGGAATATAATTCATTCTTCCTCTACCCCACAGCCTATTCCTGTGCAAACTCCATTTACATTCTACAAACAAAAACCTGGCTTTAAAGGAATTGAAGCTGGTTAAGTATGACATTCCCACCAATGCAAACCCCCAAAAACAAGGAAGTACCCTCTCAACCATACCCTCGTGCCCACACATTGCCTCAGACAGTGACAGACTCCACAGCTTCACAAGGAACTTCCTCCTGCTTCTGATGAATAAGGAAGACCAGGGCACACCACACGTCTCTTCCTCACAGTGTGATACAAAATCTTGATTACAACCTAAGCAACATTAGCAGATACTCAAGGTTGACACATGCACAGGTTAAGCAGGGAATGTATTTGTGAGGGAAATATGAGATTATAATTATTTTTTTGTTATGATACGAGGTACCAATAGAGTAAAAAGCAGTAAAATACTTTGTACCATGAAAGCAAGCGCATATGAATCTGAACACAAGGGGAACAGATCTATCAAGTAAGAAGGTGCTATTTTTACATCAATCAAATACACGTTAGTTTTGTTTTGAATTTTAGGAGTGTGTCTTTTATGTAACATTTTTATTGTATTGCTATTTTTCTTAAAAGAACATTATGGGGCACCCTACGCAAATCAGCAGAGGAGTTGGGAAGCTAGAGGCATTCCAAATGCGCTGTCAGTGCAAAATCCTGAACATAAAGTGGTTTGACTTTGTGACATTTCATAAAAAGAAGAACAGGAGTACTTGTTTCAGAGTTACAGCCGTGTTAGTCTGTATCCGCAAAAAGAAGAACAGGAGTACTTGTGGCACCTTAGAGACTAACAAATTTATTAGAGCATAAGCTTTCGTGGACTACAGCCCACTTCTTCGGATGCATATAGAATGGAACATATATTGAGGAGATATATATACACACACATACAGAGAGCATAAACAGGTGGGAGTTGTCTTACCAACTCTGAGAAGCCAATTAAAAAAAAGAAAAAAACTTTTGAAGTGATAATCAAGCTAGGCCAGTACAGACAGTTTGATAATAGGTGTGAGAGTACTTACAAGGGGAGATAGAGTCAATGTCTGTAATGGCTCAGCCATTCCCAGTCCTTATTCAAACCGGAGTTGATTGTGTCTAGTTTGCATATCAATTCTAGCTCTGCAGTCTCTCTTTGGAGTCTGTTTTTGAAGTTTTTCTGTTGTAATATAGCCACCCGCAGGTCTGTCACTGAATGACCAGACAGGTTAAAGTGTTCTCCCACTG
>NC_048299.1:56752004-56776954 GCF_013100865.1 Trachemys scripta elegans | reverse complement strand
CTGTCTGGTCATTCAGTGACAGACCTGCGGGTGGCTATATTACAACAGAAAAACTTCAAAAACAGACTCCAAAGAGAGACTGCAGAGCTAGAATTGATATGCAAACTAGACACAATCAACTCCGGTTTGAATAAGGACTGGGAATGGCTGAGCCATTACAAACGTTGACTCTATCTCCCCTTGTAAGTACTCTCACACTTCTTATCACACTGTCTGTACTCGGCTAGCTTGATTATCACTTCAAAAGTTTTTTTTCTCTTAATTAATTGGCCTCTCAGAGTTGGTAAGACAACTCCCACCTGTTTATGCTCTCTGTATGTGTGTATATATATCTCCTCATTATATGTTCCATTCTATATGCATCCGAAGAAGTGGGCTGTAGTCCACGAAAGCTTATGCTCTAATAAATTTGTTAGTCTCTAAGGTGCCACAAGTACTCCTGTTCTTCTTTTTGCGGATACAGACTAACACGGCTGTTACTCTGAAACTTGACATTTCATACAATCTCACAGAGATCTGGCCTTCCTTCAATCACTCATTATATTCAAAAGGCAGCATCGCATGTTCGGCCATGTCATCAGAATGGACAAAACCACACCGGCACACAGTGTTTTCAAACTCTCCATTGAAGCACTAAGGGGGTGCATGCCCTGACCCGACATGGCACCGCCTTCAGGGGTACCCTAGAGATTTGTGGATTCGCAGGATGCCTGTTGCAATGCCATCAACAGTGGTCATTCTGGCTAGCACAATGGTCCTTAGGAGACTGAGTGTTTGATGAAGATGATAGAGTTGGGAGGGGCTTTAGAATGGAAATTATTATTATGCAGTGCACCAGAATTACTTGATTGTAGTATAGCTAATCCGGTCTATCATGTGAATACATATTAAAACAATTTTTTTTAAATGAATAGTAAATATCCTTAAAAAAGTATGGTGAAAATCCTTAAAAAGTTGTTAATACATACCTAAAATAACCATGTTACAAAGATCAATATCACAACTGTTTCGAGCTTTTTCAAAATGCCAAAACTGTGTATCATGGTATGACCTGAGAGGCTAATTTTTCTTTTTAACCTGAAATTGTTTTTTGGTTTTATCAGCAAAAAAGCATTCAAAACAAATCAGCTACAGTTCGTTCTTTTCACACTGGCATCATCTGAAAATGACTAAAAGCCATCTTTTTACACTTTGTTATAAAATGTGCTCTTAGCCCAAGAACTTGTATATTGAATATGACTGTAAATAGGATGTGATAGAATCCTTGTAAGAATGGGGCAAATGATGCTCCCTTGTAAGAAGGGAGCAAGATGCTGGGAGCCTCTACTAGGGCTGGACACTTTAGCATGCTGGAGAGACCAGTTTCACGTTCAACACTTACATAGCAGTAGCTTGGGACCTGGGAGAAGTGAGGGCAGGGCCAGTGGAACTGTGGTGATGTGAATCCACTGGTTTTGTTTCCTCTCTGCAAAATTGGGGATGGTAGACACAAGCAACGTGGGAGCTACTGGGGTCCTGAGGCTGCCCTGGTGGCAATACTGCTGCTCCAGTGCTTGGGAATGAAAACCATAATCCCCTTAGCTCTGCGGAATTCTTCTGCATGAATGCCTATACTCGGGCTTGGAGGTTGGGAACAGATAGTAATTGCCTGGTAATGCAGGATCTTTTTGTAATGAAAAGTGTCATCCGTGCCACTTATGTTTCATGGAGATGAATGTTTGAGATATTGTCTGTAAATGAGTTAAGAGTTTTATTAAATGAGATTTGTCCCAATTAATTTCTGCTAGGATGTCCATATATCTAGCTATCTTTGGGTTTTGTATTTGCTCCAATCAGTGTTTTAGCTGAGTGTCTATAATACCCAAAGCAACAACAAATAGACGATTATTTATTTATCAATCTTTCTATCAGGATGAAGTATGTGAACATCTTGAGAAAAGTGAATTATTCTGCTAGAAAACTCCCCCCTAGATGTGGAATAATATCACAAAACCCAGCAAATCGTAATCGATTGGTTGCCAATTCCAGGCCAAGGTGGGGGCATTATCCCTTTGCGCCCACTGATGCTGATAAGCCTATGCTAAGACTGTTGAAGTAGCAGAAAAAGCCTGTTACTAACATAAACAAACATAACCTCAAAAATGGATATTGCTGCATGTCTACATACTTCCAGGGGCCACATGGTGTCAGTGGGACAGGAAAGCAAAAATGGAATGAGAGTAAGATAGAAAAGAGATCCAGAAAGAGGGGAAGGGCTGAGAAACCAAAGGAAAAGCTACAGAGAGAAATAAAAGATTTTTACAAGTTCAACATCAGGTAGCACTACTTCTGTTGCTCTGTTGGGGTCACTTCAGGCAATGCCCGCCTATCACCACCAGAGTGGCTGTGGTTTAATGCTGTCTTCATGAAGGGAGCAGTTCCCCTATCAAACGCAAGGCAAAGGGCAATGTATTACAGCCACAGAGCCATGCCAGTGGTCAGAAGACAGACCGTCATTACCAAGGAAGACAGTAACAGTCAGCAAAGCGGCAACAATGATTGGGCTTTACCGTGTGTGTTTTTATAATTAAAAAATAAATCCCTGACAAAACACATTGACTCTCTGAAGAAGCAATGTGCTGTGAGGTGGCCTATGAACACTGCTGTCTAGAAAATGGTTTAAAAGTTGGAAGTCTCCTCCACCCTGTTTAGCTCTCTTTTAATTGAAACCTGACTGGTTGGAGATAAACTGGTGAATATGTTTTCGTGTTAGTTTTTTTCATCAATTTGCTTTACTGTATTTTTCATCCTGGAAATGTAGACTCTTGCAAAAACATTTCTTAAAGAAAAAACATTTTTCATAGTGAGGAACACAAAAACCTAAGAAGTCACTTACTCATGAAAACTTGCATTGGGGGATTTTCAGCCAGGAAGAAGTGGTTTTTTCGGGGGGAGGCGGGGAAGGGTTAGGAAGCTTACAAAAATATAGTGAGGGACAAGGGAATCTCTCCCAAAACTACATGGTTTAGTGGGTTAAGAACAGAACTCTGATTTCTACTCCCAGCCTCCTACTCACCTGAATACTACCTTGCTCTTACAAGTATAATTTAGCTAAGCCTTACAGAGTCCTTAGGAAATAGGAAAATAGCATTTTACAGAAGGAGGAAATGAAGCTCAGAAAGGAGAAGTGATGTTCTCAAAGCTAGTTGGTGTCAATTTTAATCCTGGTTCTTCTCAGGTCTTCTCTCAGTAGGCTGGTAGCTAATCCAACGGATCACAGTGCCTCCTAGACAAGTCATTTAACCTCTCTGAGCCTCAGTTTTCTAACCTGGAGAATAGACTGTCATACTACTTCAGTACATCCCTCCTTCCTACATTTGCAATAGACACCTGACTGTCTGTACATTTTAAAAATATTGCTTATGGTAAAAATCAGTGTACCTATTTTACAGAGAGGGAAACTAAGACCAAAGTTCTTCACAGTTTTGGTTCTGACATTTACTTTCTGAGTGCCCCTCAGGATAGCACTTATCTTCTCTGAGCCTTATTTTCCCATCTGAAAATTGAGGGTAATGATATTTGCTTACTTCTTAGGGGCAAAGTAGCAAAAGTGGGGATAAAATTCTGGACCACCCATTTTCCAGTCAGGTGCTTAGCCCCCAGCTCATCTCTTACTCAGGCAAATGCTCCTCGACTACGATCAGAGTGAAAATTGAGTAAGACAGTCAGAATTTGGCTCAGCATCTCCTCAGGCCCAGTGTGAAGAAAGGACTGCTCCCATTCATTATCATGGTACTAGCAGTAATTTTGCAGAGAGTCAATTTGAAAGCAGAAGACCTCATCATGCAGTAAATATTCACTAAAAGAGCAAGAGTGAACGTTTAAAATGTTGCAAATCCCTGAAAGTTTGCAGCAGAAGGACAATCATTATTTACAATACAGTAGCACAGCCTAAAGCTATTGAGATCTTTAGTAAAAGACAGTGCCCTCCTCAAAGTGCTTACAATCCTCGTTTAAAACAAGATGTAACAGGTGGGTAAACCAAACAAATGGTAGAGAAGAGAAAACGGGGTAACAGTAACAGACTAGCTCTAGCTGCATGTCCAATACATAGGCACAGAGATGGAGTGTTAGTATCATTTTCAGAAAGGGTAGTAAAGAAATAACTTACATTACAAACACCTTTACAGAAGACTATTCAATGAACTACAAGATTTGGCTTGTGTCAAGCAATGCCTTCCAGGGGTGAATATGGAATATTCTTGACGCCAATTACTATAGTTTCTATGTGTGTTTATAGAGACAAATGGCATTGGATGCCACAAAGAGCTGTTTCAATTGCCAAAGGCTCTTTCTTCATTCATTATACATGGAAAAGCCTTATTAAAGGAAACACCTTTATTACAGTGGTGCCTGCTAGCACTGTAATAGTCAGGATGGAGTCAGTCATCAGTATGGCCATTGTGAACCTCCTTTCTCAGAGGGATTTTTTTTATTTTTTTTTTATTTGGCTGTAAAAAGTTGGCTCCTGGGCTGAACACAGTCATACAAAACTCTCAGCCTGGGAACAATTTTCTGTTAACAGTTAAAAAAAAATGTTTTTTGGGGGAAGGGCACTTTTTAAGTTATAAGAATGAGGAAAATGTTAAGTTTTTTCCTTTTGACATTCTTCTCAATTCCAATTGAAAATATCCCAGGCAGAAGCACAGAAGGGAATGGCTGGGTTTAGGCCAGTTTTCGCTTGGACTACTCCTGGCCACACATTCCTGTTGATGATCTGGCTGTCAATACACAAACTTTGCTTCACCTACTTTCTATGAAAATTCTTCAAGCAAATTTTAAATGGCAACAAAGAAATGAAAGAAGATATCCAAACAAAAATTGAGGATTCAGAAGCCGCACTGACTTCCTTGCAAAAAGAAATGGAAAACGTGGTAAACAAAGTAATCAAGCCAAAGATGCAAGTGGGGAACATAGAGAACAAAATCCATAAAAATGAAAATTCATTATCCCCCTGCACATGCATCACTGATTATCTCATCATTTACAAAAAGACATGTAAATATGGACTTAGTTACCTGACTTAATTAAACTAAATTTGAAAATTTTGGCTATAGGCAGACAACTAGATTGCTTTTGTATGGCTCCCCGCCCCCCTCCCTTTTTTTTTATCTTCGGAGTTTGGTCTGAACTTAAATGAAAGACCCAAACATCCCTGGATTCGGATGAACTCAATATTTGAACTCAGATCTGATGCAAAATTTGTAAATGACCTTTATAATACACCCAACCAGAAGTCTGGATCCAAATACTCCTGAACTTTGGGGTATTTGAACTCTGGATCCAAATTTTGCAGCGTTAGTCCATGTCGGATATTTATTGTTAGGAAAAGAATACTGAAGCAGGGCTTAGTGAATAGATCTGAGAAGGAAAAATGATTCTATTTTGACCCTACCAAACTTAGAATAGTTAAGGAATTGGCACAAGATTTTTTTTGAATTTATGAATAATTATTCATATAGGAAATTAAATGTTTGGCTGCATTGCATTTTTAATATAACATGTCAAAGTTTAGATAACTTTCCTAAAATACATAATCAGTAATGATACTGAAAATTCCCCATTACCTATGTGATTATATCTATATGTGTATTTATTCCATGGTCACTAGAATTTTTTCCTTGACTTCTTATAAGCAAAAAAAAAGAAACAACAGGTTGCGAGTGCTCATCACCTACAGTAGTGACAGCTAAAACGAGCACAATTTTCACAAAGGAATTCTAAGTTCACATATTCCTGCACTGTGATCTCACACTGAGAAAGGGGAAAATGTACTCATTTTAGCTGTCACTACTTTTCAGTCTCTTCATGTTGCCTTTTTAATTTATCATTTACAGCCGTACCAGACTAATAACAGAATCACTTTCATTTTTGGCAATTTTATGGTACTTTTACAGAATTCTTACTCGCTATTATTCTTCAGAAGGGGACTTTTATTTCTGATAAAGCAAGAAGGCATATCCCAGGCTTGGTTCAATAGAAAATCAGATAAAGGGGAAGTTATTTCATGCCAGATAACATGTGGAAAGGTGAAGAAAATGCATCACTGTATTGAAGATAGAAATAATCTGTTTGACTTCAATGAGAATTTAGCCTCAGTAAGGACTACAGGATTTGCCCCATAGTGATTTGGCTATATGATCATACTGGTTCTTCCAAACAATAATGCACAAAAGATATATTTGTATCTTGCTGTGATTCCTTTACAGCACTGCAATAGTATTGGTGTTAAACTTTTAAAAAATCATTATTTTTAACCAAAGGCCATACACTGCTCTGAATCCTTTTTTTTTTTTAAATGGGTTTTCCTAAGTAACCTTCAGAAATGAACTTGGAAGGAAGTTCTCTCTGCTTAAGATGCTGTCCCAATGTAAAAATCAATATTTCTAATGGACACATCTGTTGTTTCAAAGCATTTTCCTAGTGAGCTGTTCGTACATTATCCTCGTCACTACATCCCCACCATGAAGTATAGCTCAATGAATAACTAACAGATGATTACATTTATGAGTAAAGACTACTCATGGCAGACAGCTACTTCCTACAGGTGACAAGCAATCTTCTGCTAGGGCTTCACCTGACTAGTCATTTTGGGACATGATCACAAGGGTTGGAGACTGATGAAATTATCCTGTCCAACATCAAACACAAAGTGGGTGTAAATCAGCTGAGGCTGCAGCAGAAGGAAAACAACTCATTCTTTATGCTTTGCTGGCAGCTCCTACATTACAAATCCTAACAATATCATTAAGTGACCCTATTAAGAACTTCATTAATTTTTTGCTATCAGTGTGAGCTTGAATTTAACATTCAAACCAGGTTGGAAAAATCCCATGAAACACAAAGTTTTGCCATTGAAAAAGAGTAAAAGAGTTTATTAGAGAGGATTAGAGCTTCGTGGGACAGCACTCTCAACATGTATACATAAAATATGTCTATTGTGACTCTCCTTTTGACCTTGAACTGCCATGTAGGTACTTATGTGCTGTACCATTATAATATCCCTATGGCTTACTCCATAAAAAGAAAATGATAAAAAGCTGGCACCTGCTGTTTAACCTTTTCTTCCTCCAGCATAAAGAATTGTTTTTCAAAAATTAGAAAAGAAAATAAGGACCGCATCTGCTAATCATCTGCAATGCACAGACTGTAAAGGAACTGTAGCCCTGAAAATCCATTTTAAAGTTACCTTTTGGAAGGACACAAATGTTAGTAAAATTCTGTCATTTTCATTGTAAAGGGGAAAGGATTTCTAAGGATTCTATTTACTACACATGCCAGGAATTTATATGCTAATGCATCATTCCCATTAGTGCAATTGGTGAGATGACGTAAATCCTGTGCATACCAGCAACAGAATACTAAAGTGTTCTCAGTAGTTAACAGCATACTACAAAAAAAAAAAAAAAATGCTTTAAAACATAACACTGCAAATCAAATCTTTGTAAATGAAGCAAAATATCTATATTAGAAAACTAAACAAGGATTGACAGGGTCATATTGCAATCCACTAAAAACCAAGTATTTTGCTCTTAAAAAATACTCTTGCCACACCTGCTACACAAGAACATTTCAGCCGATCTGCATGAAAGGAATGTGCACAGTTCAAGAGGCAGCCTGAATAGAAACTAAGAATGAAAATAACCTCTGTAGGTTCACCTACACTTTGATTCTAACTCATAATTCCCCATATCTATATATCGATATCTGTTGAGCAATCATGAACCAATCCCGATATTAGCAAATGTATATCATATTCATAAATATCTGACCAATGTCACAAGAGGCTGATGAGCACCCAAATAGCAGCCTATTGATTAGTCACAGAGTATCTGATTTTGGTATTTGAGGTTCAACACAGATCACCCAGTGGGATGAATACATATTCAACCTAGTCATACAGATGAGTTTTGAAGCTTGGTGAATGTATGACGACTTAAAGGCTTGCATACTCTTGAATTGAACAAAAGGCCTAGTATTTGCAGTATATTAATATTTTTCCAGTATTTGACCAGTCTCAATATCTGCTTATATACACAATCTGTTTTTCCATATTATTGTTCAAAACAATTACACAGGAAACTGCTCTTTATAACATGCTTCCTATAGCTCTCTTTGTCTTTAATCCTTTATTACATTCAGAGAATTTAAGATAAAAAACTCCTCCAAAGCATAAGAACAGAGAAGAAAAATCCCCTTCCATGAAAGGTGTATGGGGAACAAATGAATGCAACAACAAACCTCTGATATTCCTAAGAAATATATTTTCTAGCACTCCATTGATGGCTATTTTTGTGTTCTCTCCACAGTGCTCCTTCAGTGCTTACATTTTAATTATCCTGCACTTTGTTCACGGAAGGTATGTATTGGCTCACTGCCAATGTTGGCTAGATTCTTCTTGTCACTACAGTGTCTAACAGCATGTACAGAACAATATCCCAATTAGATCTTTAAGTGATAGAAACATGATACACCATGTTTTCTCTGGGCCTGATTGGTATGAAGTTTCAAAATATATACTGAAGGTGACTAGTCATGCCAGCCCTTTACACAACAACAATAAAAGCCTTGACAAGATTATTTCAAATACTAGAAATCCCGGCCATGACCCTGCTTTGGTAGGACTATTGTGAATAACGTTGGAGGTACTTCAGCAGGGAAGGTTAAGGGTTTCTTGTTGTTAGCACTCCCCAATTCAGGATAATGTCCTATGTCATTATCAAAGTTATCACTTTATTTCTTCAAAAGTTCATGGGTTAAAATGACCATCCCCAACAACGTTTTTTCAAAAGAATCCCTTCAATTTTTGTAACAAAGGGATCTATGCGGTCCCTACAGAGTATTTTATTGTGTATGAGGGGATATTTTAGAAATTTAAGGGAGAGATGTTTAAAATATCTCTCCCTTAAATTACTCTTTGAGCTCATTCTCCAATCCATGATAAATATAAACACGGGGATTCTTCTGGGTGTGATGTGGGGAAATGGAGATGATTGAAATCGGTTGAGGAACTTTGCAAGAAGAATTCTCCACTGCTATCGAGAAAGTAGCTGTGAAGAATGGCCAGTGTGCTCTAACTTAAGCTTGCCATGGTCATGTTTAACTTATGCTCCAGCTGTGGGCTATAATATAGCCCTGTCTTCTTTGATTTCCACCAGTCAGATACTTCCTATGACCTTCAAGGACAAAACACTTAAAAACCGGAAATAATTTAAATCCCTCAAATTTTTCACATTTAAAATTAAATTTCCAACCCCCCTAAGGCCCTTAAACAAATTTCTTGTACTTTAGATTATTGATAATCACCTTTGGGGGGTGATTACACACTTTATTCACAAAATCCCAGAAGGCTGGTTATCCTATGTCCTTAGTGGCTTGAAGGCAAGTTGACTTCTTTAGAGAAAGCAAGTGGGGATTCCCTTGTGTGACTTTGCTGAGAGAGAGGAAGGGGGAGAACAAACTCAGTGGTTGGTTTGGTGGTGCTCAGGTTTGTTTGATTTTTTTTAAAGACAAAGTGAGGCAAAGAACATAAGAACGGCCATACTGGGTCAGATCAAAGGTCTATCTAGCCCAGTATCCTGTCTTCCATCAGCGGCCAATGCCAGGTGCCCCAGAGGGAATGAACAGAACAGGTAATCATCAAGTGATCCATTCCCTGTCACCCATTCCCAGCTTCTGGCAAACATACCGGCCCATCCTGGCTAATAGCCATTGATGGACCTATCCTCCATGAACTTATCTAGTTCTTATTTGAACCCTGTTATAGTCTTGGCCTTCACAACATCCTCTGGCAAGGAGTTCCACAGGTTGACTGTGCACTGTGTGAAAAAATACTTCCTTTTGTTTGTTTTAAACTTGATGCCTATTAATTTCATTAGGTGACCACTAGTTCTTGTGTTATGAGAAGGAGTAAATAACATTTCCTTATTTACTTTCTCCACACCAGTCATGATTTTATAGACTTCAATCATATCCCCTCTTAGTCATCTCTTTTCCAAGCTGAAAAGTCCCAGTCTTATTAATCACTCCTCCTATGGAAACCGTTCCATACCCCTAATCATTTTTGTTGCCCTTTTCTGAACCTTTTACAATTCCAATATATCTTTTTTGAGATAGGGTGACCACATATGCATGCAGTATTCAAGATGTGGATGTACCATGGATTTATATAGAGGCAATATGATATTTTCTGTCTTATTATCTATCCCTTTCTTAATGAGTCCCAACATTCTGTTTGCTTTTTTGACTGCCGCTGCACATTGAGTGGGTGTTTTCAGAGAACTGTCCACAATGACTCAGAGGAGGGGGTCTCTGTATGTATGTGGCAGATCTGGGTTTTTTGTTTCTTATTTTGCAAACTCTTCTAGGCTTGTATGGCCCCTTTATTGAGCTGCACGGCCTATTGGGTCCATGGCTGAGGTCAACCAAAGGCAGACATTCATATCTTCCTATCAGAGAGGCTAATGCCTGACATAAATAGTTCTCCCTTGGTGTCTTCAGGAATGGATGTTAGTAAATTATCAAATTGTGTGTGGTCTCTAAAATTTTTTTACCTGAATACAGTGCTGCATGAAAGGTAAATAAAATTTATTTATTGATTTATTGATGAATTCTGGAATCTGAGATCTTATGTATCCGCAAACAGGCTGTGGCAATGCAAGTTTCCCTACCCTTCATAGCCAACGTGCTTTAACCCATACCTGGCAGGAACGCCTGTAATTTGAGAGTACAGCTCACTCTCCAGGCCAATTTTGTCCTGGGTTTCTCTCCATAGACACTGAGAATAAGGGTGACAGATGTCTGATGGCTTTTATTAAATAGATGCCCATCCACAGAACTGTAGACAGATTTTTTAGATCCTAACACATTTTTAAACAGCTGACATGGTTTAACCAAACACACTTTTTAAAAAAACAAAACAAAACACCTTTTCCCTAGTTTAGACAGGGCCCTGGAATTGGGTGGCCATAGTCACCTGCATGTGTGGAACTTTCATGGTCTCAGAATATGTTTGACCCAAAGGTTGAGGGGAGTATAAGGCTCCATATATGGAAGCTGAGCACTGTAACTGGCCCCTCTTTTGGTAAAGCAGGTTGAGAAGAACTGAGATTCCAGTCCTAAGAGGGAGCACTAGGCAGATGATATTTCCCTTTAAGAATCATGATTTTCCTGTGCAGCTATGGAGTAAATGAGGCAATGGAATGTCTTTGACTGCAGCCACGGAAGATAATATATTTGCATTAAATGCCGAAAACAGAAAATACTTAGCTACTGAAGCTTCCCTGCACCTCAGCATCGCTTACAAATCTAAAGCAGAGATACTCTTAGAGATTTAACACCAAACATCAGACTAGTAAGTAATCAGTAAGGCCTAAATCCTCACCTTCATGGCCAGGTAACCAGACTTGCCGCAGGTGTTATCTTCAGAAACCTCTCCTCCATCACCTCGCAGGCCAATAGAGCAGCAGTGGAGCCACCTGAGAGCTATGAAACAGCCCCCACTCCTCCTGTGCACCAGTTCCTTAGGAACAACGGTTGGTGCAACTCAGAACCAAACCCCCCCCTTCACTGACTCCTGCTCCTCCTTGCCCTCAAATCCATCATTGCTGGGGCACCTGGTGAGCTCCTGCTATACTGTGTCCCTCAGATACTGAGGATCCATAACTATACTGTGGACTGCCCTTCCTACACAACTGAACAATAACCATTCTGCCGTACCTGGGCCCGTACAACCTCCAGATTGGATTTGCCTCAAGTAAATACTTTATTGCAATTGGAATGTAGTTTAGATTTTCATAATATGTAAAAGTGCAAGGTCTCAGAAATTTCACCCACATTAATCTGTGTTTGAGCTCTAGAGACTGTCTGGGTATCTACAACTAGGTGGGCCCCTAATCTTGAAGAAGGAGATTCAATCAGTTATAATTAAAGGTTTCAACCAACAAATACTAACAAGAAAGATACAATCCACCTTTCCCCAAGAGAGACTGGACTGCAGCAGCATAAACTGCCTCTTGCTTTCATTTCACAGTGAAGAGGGAAAACGTAGATTTAAGATCAGAAGTTCACTTGAGAACTTTTGCAGTTTATTCTCATGTCTGAATTTTACTGGTTTCCAGGAAAGGTTTTCTCCTAATTTAATTTGTCAGATACTACTGTTTTATAGAAATGGTTTTATTATATATATGGTACGGATGGATATTTATAATATCCCTCTTTGTGTACCTGTTATAGTTGCTTAGTTGAGTTCACTGTAAAGTAAAAAATTGGGAATCTGAAAGTGAAATATTTATTGATTCAGCAGCCAACAGTCAATTTAGTTTGTGGTTCCTCTAATCCAAAGTATTAAAATCTTTCAGACTAATTTAAAAGTAAGCCACCAATAAAGTAATTTTACTAGTAATTTTAGGTCTGAAAAATTTTTTTTTTGTAAGTTTGTTAAGGTGGAGCAGAATTTGGAAGATATATTTGTGAAGTCACATAAAATGCAAATTTAATTCAATTCACAAAACTCATGAATATAACAAGTCTGTCAATTTGCAAGTTGTAGAAACCATGTATGATATGGTAATTGTAAAAGTATTTTATAATAGTAAATTTCCAAGAAGAGTTGCAGACAGTTTGTACTCATGTTTGAACCTTACTGGTTTGCAGCTTGACACTGGTTGCACACCCTGAACCATGGGTACTGCAAAGCAGAAAAACAAAGACTTCTATACACCTTTTGAGTGTTCTCAATCAGTTTTAAGGTATTAAGAGGTAATGAGATTAGCAAATATATCGTCATTTTAGAATATATCTGAAAATGTTTTGTATGTTAAAGGCACACACACAGTTCAAAATCGAGTCAATTAAGAAAAAAGCTAAAAGTAGATTCTTGTTTAATTGTAGTGCCTGCCAGTTCATGTTCTTACAATCACATTTTCCTATTTGTAATGCATCTCTCTCCCTGTAGCAGAGTGTAAGACCCACACAAACAACCAGGAAAATGGACTTAGACCACAGTCCTGCAACTGGATCCACATAGGTGAAACTCTGCTGATGTGCCAGATCCCGTTGAAATCAGTCTGGCTCAGCAGGGGCACAGGACTCTTCCTGAGTGGATCAGGATGTAACTGATTATACAAAAGAAACAGTGACACTTACTATTGCTTTATAAAAGTACTGCAAACGTTCAGTATAAACAAACATAAAAGACGGAGACCTGTTTTGCTCTGTCAGTAATCTCTTTTAGTTCTAGTAATAACATCTGTTACTGCAGCAAGAAGTGAAATATTTTCAGACAGAAATGTGGGGTAAAATCCTGGCCCCACTGAAGTCAATGACAGATGCCCAGATTCTCAAACATATGTAGGTGTCACTGAATGGGAATTAGGAACCTCTAAATACCTTTGCAAATCTGCACCAAAATTACAATTGGGGGAAAGGATTTCACCTGTGATTTTTTTTTAGCTGATGGTGGCCCTTTAAAATGTTCACTTTCAAAGAATTCATCTTTTAATTCTGTGTATGTTTAGCACTGATACATTTAAAAAGATTGTATATATACTGTGCATGAAAATAATTAAAAGGTGTTTTTTTCTTGTGCTCTGTGGGTTACTGAAAGATGAGTATGTCATTTAGCCTTAAAATCTCCAAAGGAATGCTGGAAGAATACTAATCATTTGACAAATTATTGAAATGATCCTTTTAATAAAAATGTAAATAAAATAAAAAACAAAACAAAAAATAAAAAGGAAGAAGGAAAAGATTCATTAGTGCCATGCAGGTTATTTATTTATATAGGGCAGTATTAGAAAGAGAGTCTCAAAGGATGCATCTGGCAAGAATCCTGTTGTGTACAAGGACTGTATCTCATTCACATTAGGGCAGAATTGACAGTTGCACATTAGAAAGGAAAGATCCTATTTTGGTGGTTTGCTTACAGCTAGTTCTTCCCAGTGGTGACATAATCTTACATAACAGTTCTTATCAGCCTTAGACAATCCTTCTATTGATACCAGCAGCAGAAAAAACACTAGCCAGCCCAGATGAATAGCCATTAGTGAATGTATTTCATGTATTTCATGTAGTGCCAGTGTAAACCCAGCACATATCAGTTTTTGCATTTATTCTTTATCTAATCTATGAAAAGGAAAATACTTGTGGTCCAGGTCTAAAATGTAAGCCTATTAGAGGAATGAGAACCAGCATACACTCTCCCCCATCTTCAGCTCTTTATTCAGTCAAGGATTTTGTGAAAGGGCCAAATTTTCCAAAGGACCTAACCTGCCCTCCCTTTGTGTGTGCACAATTTGTGCATACAATTTCAGTGTATTGTCACTTACTTGTGCAAATAACAGAATTTAAGCATGCAAATACCCATGGCGGTCAATTTGCACAAGAGATTTTGCATACAGATATAGCCTATATTTAAAAAACTTGGTCCAAACTGCAGAGCTCTCTCCACACATTTTTTTCCTGGTCTCTCTCCCCCACCCCCAGCAGCATGGCAGCTATAAGAACAATGCTGATATTGGGCAAGTGACCCATACCTGCACAAAATCCCCCTCAGAGGTTCAGAGCTGGCTCAATCAGTAGTAATTTAGGCACAGATATCCATCTGTCCACATGCTGCCTAAGGAGGCGGGAAAGCAGCTCTATGGGACTAGAGTGAAGGAGAGGGCATATCATGGAATTGGCACCCCATCTTTCTGTTGGTATCCTGTCCTCCCAGATAAATTAAGTTGTGTTCTGTTACCCTAAGTTCATATAAGGGTTTAGGGTTCCCCCAACTAAAACCTTCCAAACAATTGGTAGATATGTAGAAGAGGAAAAAAAAGTAATGTCTCTTTGTACCTCACAGTCTTTAAGTTATCTCTGTTTTCATGGTTTCTGAAAGCTTACATTTTGCCAAGTTTTCATTTTATTTTAGATAACACTCCTTAGACTGGAAAACCCAGTGAGTAGGTAAAAAAAAATAATCTGTGAACCATAATAAATGGATTTCTGCCAATGACAGGTCATGATACAGAAAAAAAAAATCTGTGATGACCCTCTTTCCTCTACTCTCATTTATCTCCTACCAGTGTCCACTGATAGATTTCTGCTGTATGATTTATTGCAGAAAAACACCACCTAGAAATGGGCTTTTGATAAAATTGTTCAAGGATTCCTGGACAATAAATCCTAATCTTTACATGCATGCTGCAAGATGTTTCACCTTTCTTATGCTATAAATAATATATGCCAAATGTGATAATAAATCCATACATTTAAGCAATGTTTGTGTAGTTTAGGAAGTAAAATTACAGTATGTAAGCCTGATGTTAATAGCAGCTACATAATTCAGAGAATATTGATGGCAATATTTTTTTATTTGAGATCCAAATTTCCAGACTGTGTTGTACTTTGTGTTCCATAAGGAAATGTGTGAAAAGCACAACTGACACTCTGGGGCTTGAAGCAACAGAGATGCTTCTTTAGTTCAGTGGCTGAGCACCTGCTGAGGAAGTCAACTGAAATTTCCAGTTCTAGTCCATGCAAAGGCCTCTCTCTCTCTCTTCATAATAAATCACCTACATCAGAAGTGTGTGATAGCATCAGTCACCTTCCTACGACCCCGCTACTGTTACATTGGTGTTAAATGTATAGGAACCCAGCATTTAAAGCTCTGTATATACTATAAAGTCAAGGTCTGGTTATGGCTTAATGGTACAGAGAAATGAGAGTTAAGTATAACTTGGCTGCCTTGCGTATATTTGCTATGGCAATGAATCTAGGCCTAAGGATTGACTTTTATTACTGATCCCTCTACTGAAAATACTGGAAAGCATCTGTCTCTTCAAGTTGCCAGACAAAGAGTGCAGATCTTAATCTAGAATGTAAAAGTGAGCTAATGAAATATATGCCATTCCAGGAGACAGCTTGGCCACAATACTCTCTGCCGTGTAGAAAATAAAAAAATTAAAGGATAAGAATGATTTCAGGGGAAAGGTAAGAACATGAAAAGTAGATATGAAAGAGAAAATTCAATTAGAGTTAAAAATAATAATGGTAATAATTAGTGCGTTCATGGGGACAAAGACATCCAACTTTCAAATAATGAAGTCACCGTGCGTCATTTTTGACTGACACTTCTG
This sequence comes from Trachemys scripta elegans, assembly GCF_013100865.1. Lineage (NCBI taxonomy): Eukaryota > Metazoa > Chordata > Testudines > Emydidae > Trachemys > Trachemys scripta. The sequence goes on along the minus strand of NC_048299.1, from coordinate 56,760,794 downwards.
TTGTGTTTTTTACCTGTATTCCTAATTCTGTAATATCTATCTGATGCTTGTTTTTCTAACAAAAAATAAAATAAAATAAAAATATCTACCATGTTGCCTTTGCAAGAAGATAACATTGCCACAGTATTTCGCCCATATGATAATTTGTCAGGGTATCTCTGAAGATTTAATGGTAATGTACAGGTACATTTGGAAAGGGACTCTAAAAGCAAAGCAAAGCAAAGCAAGAAAAAGGAAAAGAGAAACTGAAGAAAGAAAGGTTTCAGAGTAGAGCCGCGTTAGTCTGTATCCTCAAAAAGAACAGGAGTACTTGTGGCACCTTAGAGACTAACAAATTTATTAGAGCATAAGCTTTCATGGGCTACAGCCCACTTCTTCGGATGCATATCATATGCCCACCATACAATTTCAGTGAACAGGACATTTATGCATATCATATGCAGCCGAAGAAAGGGGCTGTAGCCCACGAAAGCTTATGCTCTAATAAATTTGTTAGTCTCTAAGGTGCCACAAGTACTCCTTGTTCTTTTTGAAGAAAGAAAAATCTTTCATTTAATTGGAAGGGGAGAAACTCAAGTAAATAACATGTTTGGTTTCAGCGGTGTCCTCTGATCTAAACTGAAGGTCACAGACAGAGATGCCACAGAAGTTATGATTATGTGAAATGAAGTGAGAAACAATAATTTAGCGTAATAAACACTTTTAGTAACTACAGAATGTCCTGTTCACTGAAATTGTCTGCCAGGTGTGTCTGCCTGTCTCTAGTACACTTGGCTAATCTTATGCTGAAATGACAGCAATACATGTTATTCTTAGAAATACATGACAAATGTTGGGTTGCATGAAGGGAAGCTCACCTCACTTCTCCAGCACACAGCAGAAACATCTCCCTCTGGTTTGCTTAGCTGAAACATAAAGACTTCCACTTTCAATTCGTCAATTCAAATTTCAGTCAACCATGAAAACTCATGCAATTTTCTTTGTATAATCCTTCATCCCCACAGACACAAAACAGACTCAACTATATTGTAACTATATTCTTAGGGTGCTTTTTTCCCTCTGGGCAACAAGTCTGACAATAGAGAGGAGAATCTCCTGACAAAGCAGTGCAGGCCATCAAATCTCTCCTTGCACATTACTGCACTTGGCAGTTCACAAAACTCTTGCTTTCAATTTGTTGTTCTTATAAATGGAAACAGGACTCGGTCTTTCTTCCTAGACCAACCACCTTTCTCAGATCACATACTGTGCCTCCAGCCATTTTGGATTCTTAAAATAGTCTGCTTCCCTGTCCTCTTGGAAAAGCTACTAAGGGCTTGTCTCCACTTACTGGGGGATCGACGCATGGCAATCGATCCACTGGGGGTCGATTTAGTGGGTCTAGTGAAGACCCGCTAAATCGACCGCTGATCCCTCTCCTGTCAACTCCAGTATGCCACCAGAATGAGAAGTGTAAGGTAAGTCAATGGGAGAGTTTCTCCCGTCAACCCAGCGCAGTATAGACTCTGCAATAAGTTGACCTAAGGTACGTTGTAGCTTAGGTTGATTTAGCCCGTAGTGTCGACCTGCCCTTAGTGAAACAGAAACTATTACTTCACTAGTCTATTATTTCTCCTCTTAGCCATTCTTGAGATCATGGTTCATCATATCATGTTACTCCAAATTTCTCCTACTGTATGTCAAATAACCTTGCATTTATTTTTGGAGAAAATATTTAACTACTAGTTTAAAAAAATGGGTAGAAGTGGTTGAGCACAAGTTCAGAGAACACATTTTAATGAAAAGGATGGCTCATTTATCACATGATTATGGCTTGTAATATCATAGTCTATACCCTCCAAAAGGATTTCAGGATAGCTCACCGAAAACCAACAAAATATGATGTTGATCTGCTTTACATATCAAATCCCTCAATCACATAAGAGGAATGTCTTCAGTTGGACCCAAACACCTTTTTTCAAGTTTAAAGAAGTGTGGTAACCTTTAATTTTGTTTTATTTATTAGTTATTTTCCCACTTTGTGTCTGGGTCTGAAAACAGGAACTACCAGAAGTCTCAGGAGAGAGCATATTTTTACAGTGTTGCTAGCCCGATATTGGAAACCAAATTGGTTCAGATGAGCTGCAGAAAATCATCTTATCTATTTAGAGCTTATCTGAACTTTTGAGGTTTACCTAGCACCAACAACAAGCAGAGCTGGTTGAGTATCAGAAACACTTATTTAGAAACATTATTTGTTGAAAAAGGCAATATTTGAAGAATAATGCATTCAACAAACTATTAATAAGGGACAAGTGTAGGGCATATGCAACTGCTGAGAAGGTTAAATGCTTGGCCCACCATACAAATATGGAAAGCTCTAAATGCAGCAGAACTGCCATAATTTTGCCTTGTATCTGAGGGCAGCCAACAGACAGACTGTGCAGGACTCTGCACCTCAAGTCTCATGAAGCTCTGTGATGCCTGTCTTTGACGCCGCAGAGAGGGGTACAGAGAAGCTCAGGGAGTAGGGGCAAAAGTTTGGTCAGTGAATCCTTTTACTACCAATACAGAGGTACCTTTTCTGTTACTGACATCCCTGCACATGTCTTTGTCCAACTGGAGTGCTCTGCAACACCTGTTCAACCAGCTAATATAGAGGCCCAGACTCGAAGCCTTTTCTCCTAATAAGCTGAATGTAGTTTTCTGGATCACTCTCTTACACTTCTCTGTGTCACTGGCACAGATATGCAATACACCACCATAAGATCCTCCCCATACTCAACAAAGTCTGTTTGGATGTTTTGTGAGATCCACCATGTTTGCAGTTGGTAGGGAAGTCACCAAATGGTTCCCACAGACATAACAGAGCCAGTTATCAATATTTCTAATGACCAAATCCCCTAGTACCTCACCCTGTCTGTCTAACAATGGTATTCTCATCTCCTGCTGAGATCTCCATATGTGTGAGGAATGATCTTCTTCTTCGGTATCTCTATTACTGGAGGTTTGCAGTCACGGTAGCCCATTCTGTATGGTCCTCTGTTAGTCTCTTTGTGGCTGAATAGGCCTTTTGATCCAACCAGGATACCTCATTGTCCATCCAAGATCTTCTTTCTCTGCATTGCGTTCTTCTGCCATCCAGGGCCTGTAAATGTGCATCACCCACTGAACCACTTACACTGTGCCCTGCAAATTGAATCTTTCTTTTCATAAGATCTGAGTTCCAATTATCTCTAATACTCTTTTGTTGATTAAGTGGTCTAGCCATGGTATTTTCAGAATTCTTCTAAAACACCATAATTTAAAGGATAGTAGTTTATTTATTATTGATTGTTTGGTTCCCATGTTTCACAACCATAATTTGATACAAACCAAATTTAAGCTTGTAAGTGTTGGAATTTAGTCTTCAGATTTGTTTCCTCTCTCATCACATGGTTATTCGTTCAGAATCTTTTCTTCACTTCTGCTATTCTGGTGCTGATGTCAATATCCAATCTTTCGTCTTCTGTAATGATCTGTCCTAAACAGCAATAATTTCTCATTTGCTATACAGCTGTGTTGTTCACTGGGGTTTGTATGTTTTCCCGGGGTCCTTCCGTACCACCTTAGTTTTTGTCTTGTCCACATTCAACTCTAGATCATTTTTTTTGCCATATTCATATATAATCTCCACTAACTTCATCAGATCTTCTGAATCAGCCAACAGCACTGTGGCATCTGCACAGTGAATGTTATTCACCTATTTTCCATTCACCTTAATACCTTCTGTTGTTTCTTCAATTAATGATCAGTCTCCTCTATTTCTCTTTTGTAAATGGGTCATAAAACTGGCATTCTTAACTGGAGGATCAAGACAACCAGTATTGAGGTGTCCCTATACGCTCCTCACAATGCCCCTATACGCTGAAAAATTCCATCTATCCCTTCTCTCTCAATTCAGCAACTCTAGCCTCAAGATTCTGTGCATGGGCTCTGAGGACCATGAGCAGCTTGCACCAGGTGTGCGTGTATGCCACTCTTTCACTGGGAAGGCAAGTAATCATATATTCAGGACTCTCTTCAGTGAGCTGAGCAGCCCTCATGCTGAATAGTCTGTTGCTGGTTTTCCACCTCCATTGGTGATACTGGGATTTTATTCATACTAAACACAGTGGATATGTCTACACTGCAATAAAAAACCTGTGACACCGTCTCTGCACCCAGGTCAATTGACTTGGGCTTGCAGGGCTCTGGCTGTGGGGCTAAAAATTGCAGAGTAGACATTCAAGCGTGGGTCTTTTGTTGCAGTGTGAACATACCCTATATGTTTTATCGTTTAAGTTAGAAGCCCAACCATTTTATTAATGTATTTTATTTAATAAATTTTCTTTACTAGCAACTAATTCCTAAACAACCTACTCCACTCAGTGCCAAATTCACCTGTGTTCACTTTGGAGCTTCTTTCCACTCAAGAATGAGTCTCCCACCTAGGGTGACCAGAAAACAAATGTGAAAAATCGGGATAAGGGGTTATAGGAGCCTATATAAGAAAAAGATACAAAATTCGGGACTGTCCCTATAAAATTGGGACATCTGGTCAGCCTACTCCCACCAGCTAGTTTTGCATTTATACCTTCCCAGTACAAAACACAAGGACTCGGCTCCTTCCACACACTTAATCACTATCAGTCACCATACAAAGACCATCAGTTGATCTTACCTGTAACTAATGCACTTCAAACACTCACTATGACTCACTGACATCAAAGACACTCATTTTATTACCTTCGGAAAAGCCTAGTTCAAAGAGATTAGTTTCAACTGCTCTAATAAACAGTAAGGGCCTAACAATTAACTAATGCCTTCTAAAATAACTGTTTTTTTAATAGTTTATGCTTTAAAGCCCAAACTTAATTTTCCAAATTTTTAAACAATCCAAATTCAGTTTTAAGGGTTCATATTAGAAGAAAACAAACAATTGAAAATAGTGGAGTCCAACTTCCTTGTAGTCTGGCCCCTGTTCAGCAAAGCACTTAAGCACATGCTCAAGTCTCAATGAAGTAAAAGTTGCTCAGCAACATGGTGTCCCCCACACTGCCTCTCCTTCAGTGTTTTGGGCCTCTCTCTACTTGAGAAATTCCAGGGGAATAAACTCCCCTGATGGGGGTAAGTTTGCTTTAGAAGTGGAGAGAACTTTTTTAAAACTGTGGTTGTACTGAACATGTATATTAATAAAATCATAAAATCGAACGCATTGTTCTCCATTCTACAAGCTGGAGTAATGCTAAATGCGGCAAGTGAGAAAATAAAAGAAAGAAATCTTTCCTGTCATCTTCTGATTCAAACTCTGACAGAGTAAGGCTGAGATAATTTATGGGAGAGTAATGATCTGCATCTGGAATCTCTAGTTCAACCTGCCGCATGACTGAGCTAGTTTTTATAAAGAACCTTAGCAAGCTGGCGCCACAGCAAATGAAGAAAATGAGTTTAATCGCTTTACAAGCTTGCTGACTTGTGGGTCTTGATGGCTAGATCCGAATGAGACATGGGGGAAATAGTGGCAAAAAATATGTTGGATGCGTATGCAGTTGATGGTTGATTTTTTTTTCCTTTTGGTATGTCAGACATGCAAAAACAAGTAGATTTTAAATGCCATACACGAAAGTCTAGTGATCACACTGAGAGAGATGTGCAAGCCCTGAAATACCTGTTAACCACATCTATCCACTGAGTCAGCAAGGCAACTCAAGGCACAGAGAGATAAGTGGGTATGTAAGTAGTGGGGCAGGTAGCAAAAAGCAGCCTCTCTGAGGGGTACCCACACGAGCAGAAGTATCAAGATCTATATGGCTGCACTTGCAATATCTCTGAATAATATTCTTCCAATACTAGCAATTGATCTACAAAAGAACAATGGTTTAAGTCACAACAAGCAGGACATTTTTACAAGCTACAAATTAGGGGTGATACTCTACACTCTGGAATAACTTTGCTGATTGTGTAAATGATTCAACTCAGCCAATGATTCAACTCAGGGACAAGTAAGCGAGGTAGGAAATCTGTGTCGAAAGGGGAAATCTGACAGGTTGGAAGAATGTGGGTCAGAAATGGAGCAGTTTAGTATCAGCTATTGATTTGGAATTGTGCTGTAGTTCTGGTTTTGAGAAATCATGTAGAGTTTAAGGAGCCATAATAAAAACAGAGACAAAGTGAACATTTACCCTATGTCTATCTTTAATATAGAATTTTTTGTACTGTATCTGTTAGGGTAATCACTTCAAGTTAAACATTGAAGTCAATGGAGCCAGGGTTTCACCCTGAGTTTTTATCTTCAGTATCAGTTTCAGATTCTGAAGAAGAAAAAAAGTTAACAATCAATATGTCATTGTCTCCAGGGCCCTGATACTGCACCAGAACAGGTCCACCTGCAAGACAGTGCACGATAAAGGTCCTGGAGAATAGTGTGAATCTCTATGTGAATATATGAGAGTGTGAGCATACGGATTAAGAACAGCCAGGAATACTTCATGGTCATCCATGATTCTTTTTAATAAAGTGGATTTTTTTTAAGGATGGACATAGCTACCAAAGCCTGGGTATCAAAGGCTTCCAACTTAGCTAATGAACGCAGAACAACCACTGATGTGCCTGAAAATAAACCAGTGCAAATATTTAAAAGCGTCACAAACAAGTTTGTATGTCTCTTGTCTACAGACACAAGCTGTACCGCTTTATCTATACTAGTGTAGTTAAAGCAATAACAACCTCCCTTTGCATGGACACAGCTCTATCAGTATAAAGATACCTTATATCCGGGACACTAACCCACACAGGGGCTGGCAGCAGGGGACAAACTTGGGACCTCTTGAGCTTAATGCATTAGCCTCTACTACCTGAGCTAAACAGACATGTCTCTCTTAACCATTGTTGTGGTAGTCTCATCAATCTCTAGGTGGCCTAGCCAACACTAGAGGGGGACAGAGTGCCACTCTGAGAAAGCAGGGATTACATATTCTGCCTGGGCAGGGAAGCCCAGCCCAAGCTCCAGAGACTTCCTAGCTGAACTGCCTGAATTCACCATATGGGCCACCGATTGTAATGCCAATGCACACAGAGGCATCGGCAGCAGGGATCAAACCTGGGATCTCTTGAACTGAACGCATGAGCTTCTACTGCATGAGCCAAAAAAACATGTGTTTCCTAGCCAAGGCTGTAGTAGGCTCATCAATCTCTAGCTGGCCTACCTACCACTAGAGGGGGACTGAGTGCCACTCCAAGCAAGCAGGGCTTATACAGCTATTCCCATTTGGGAAGGGGTGTAAACTATACTAGTATAACTATATCAGCATAACTTCACTAAGAGAACCACACCGATTTAACTATTTCACTAGAAAGATCACACCCCTAACAGTACAAACATTTTTTATAGACCACACCTAAATATTTGTTTCAAATGAGGAAAACCAGCATGAATTAATGAGCTCAAGAAAGCCATGTCTATTGTAATATCAGTTTAAGTATCAGTTTACAATAAACTAGAGTCTGTTCTGCCAGGAATGACAGAAAAAGTGTTTCACCCACAGACATACTGCACTGATCTATTTTTCCAGATTCAGTAGGAAATGACCAGACTATTTTAATGGTTTGTTGGCTTCTAGAAAATGATGGAAAAATCATAGTTTTCCATGAAAATAAATACAAAAAAACCCCAAAATCTGTGACGTCATAATTCCCTTATTGTCATGATGTTCAGACACATATGCACATCTTTTGTATTTGTCAGTATACAAAAAAGAAAGAGTAGATACCTGACTGGATGCATTGCTTCTTCATTACAAGCAACAGCCAATTACACCTAAATTCTACATAGAAAAGAGAGAGAGAGAGAGAGAACTGAATTACTGAAGCTAACAGGTTTTGATCCCTTTTGTGGTGAAAATAGCTCTCTTTATAATGGTGTATTTATTAGTAACCAGCCCTGCAGCCCTACTCATGTGAATTGAATTCAAGGTGGCAAATTCAATCAAGGTGTAACTCCACTGAAGTACCCGAGGGATGAATTTGTTTGAATCGGACTCCTCATATGAGTAAGGGCTATTGGATCAAGCTTTCAATAGCCAAATTAACTAGTGACATTAGGACTGTATAATATAGTAAACTATGAGTGAACTCCTGATCCCACTGACATCAGTGGAGTTTTGTGCTGCGAGCATAAATACACTGTGTCCGTGGCTCAACATAGCCTTGAAGGCCTAGCCCTGGGTTGAGACAGTGACATAATGGTCCAGCTTGAGAGGCACTGTGCTTCTGCTACATGTAATACCTCCCAGAGTTCCCAGGGAGCTCAGCCATTGGCCTAATATTTGAAAGGTGCATCATGTACTCACCATGGAGCCTGGCCAACTCTGGTGCAGAAGAAAGGGAGTGGACCACTGCCTTCCTCCTCCTCCTTGGCCTCTTTGGTGTGGCTAGCAGGAGAAGTCTTGGTCCTCAGGGGATTTCAAAGACTGCAGTTATATGACCCATCTCTGGCATTTGGCTGAAGGGAGCTCTCTGCACCCTCACCACAGGGTCAAATCTCAATTTGGCTCACAATGTATATAAAGACAGGTTTCAGAGTAGCAGCTGTGTTAGTCTGTATCCACAAAAAGAAGAACAGGAGTACTTGTGGCACCTTAGAGACTAACAAATTTATTAGAGCATAAGCTTTCGTGGACTACAGCCCACTTCTTCGGATGCATCCACATCGTGGGCTGTAGTCCACGAAAGCTTATGCTCTAATAAATTTGTTAGTCTCTAAGGTGCCACAAGTACTCCTGTTCTTCTTTT